>NW_027667640.1:2322500-2352500 GCF_963924665.1 Micromys minutus | reverse complement strand
ACCCTAACCCTAACTCTAACCCTAACCCTAACCCTAACCGTAACCATAATACTAAACTCTAAACCCTAAACCTAATCCATTCTAAACCTTAAAAAATTCTAAACCATAAACCTTAAACCCTAAACCCTAAATCTAACAATAAACCTAAACCTAACCCTTAATCTAACCCTAACCCTAACCCTAACCCTAAACATAAACCTGACCCTAACCCTAATCCTAATCCTAACACTAATCATAACCCAAACACTAACCCTAACCCTAACCCTAAACCTAACCCTAAACCTCACACTATCCCTAATCCTAACACTAAACCCTAAACTTTAAATCTAACCCTAACCCTAACCCTACCCTTAACCCTAACCCTAACCATATTTCTAAACCTAACCCTGACCCTAATCCTAACACTAACCCTATTTCTAATTCTAACCCTAACACTAATCCTAAACTAAAACCTAACCCCCTAATAATAACCCTAACACTAAACCTAACCCTAACCCTAACCCTAACCCTAACCCTAACACTAACCCCTAACACCTAACACTAACCCTAACCCAAACCCCTAACCCTAACCCTAACCCTAACCCTAACCCTAACCTTAACCCTAACCCTAACCCTAACCCTAACCCTAACCCTATCCCTAACCCTAACCCTTATTCTAACACTAACACTAACCTTAACCCTAACCCTAACCTTAACCCTCACCCTAACCCTCACCTTAACCCTAAACCTAACCCTAACACTAACCCTAACACCCTAAATCCTAAACCCTAAACCCCGAATAACCCTAAACACTAATTACAAAATCACCCTAAACCCTAAACTATAAGCACTAAACGCTAAAAAACCCTAAACCCTAAACCCTAAACACTAAACCCTAAACAAGCCTAAACCCTAAAACCATTAACACTATACCCTAAACAACCCTAAACCCTTAACCCTAAACATTATACCCTAAACCTTAAAACACTATACAACCTTAAACCCTAAACCTTAAAATATCCTAAATCATAAATCCTTAACAAGCCTAAACACTAAATCATAAACAACCCTAAAAAACCCTAAAAAACTCTAAACGCTAAAACATAAACAACCCTAAACATTAAACAATCTTAAACGCTAAACCCTATACCCTAAACCTAAACCACCCTAAAACTTAAACAATCCTAAACCCTAAACCTTAAACCATAAACCCTAAATTTTAAACCATAAATCTAAGAATAACCATAACCCTAACCCTAACCCTAAACCTAAACCTAACCCTAACCCCAACCCTAACCTTAACCACATAACCCTAACCCTAACCTTAAGCCTAATATAACCCCATAACCTTAACTCTAACCCTAACTCTAACCCTAATGCTAACCCTAACCCTAACCCTAACCCTAACCTTATCCCCTTAACCTTAATCCCTAAATCCTAAACCCTGAACAACCATAAATCCTAAACCCTGAACAACCTAAATCATAAACCCTGAATAACCCTAAACACTAACCTCTAAACAACCCTAAACAACCCTAATCACTAAACCATAAACAACCCTAAACACTAAACCCTAAACAACCCTATACCCTAAACCTTAAACACTAAACCCTAAATAACCCTAAACCCTAAACCATTAACACTATACCCTAAACAACACTAAACACTAAACCCAAAACAACCCTAAAACCTAAACTTTAACACTAAACCTTAAACAACCCTAAACCCTAAACAGTAAACCCTAAACAACCCTAAACTTTTAACCCTAAACACTATACCCTAAACAACCCTAAACCTTAAACAATCCTAAACTCTAAACCCTAAACCCTTAACCTAAACTACCCTAAATCTTAAACAATCCTAAACCCTAAACCATAAACCCTAAACACTAAACTCTAAACCCTAAACCTAACAATAACCATAACCCTAACCCTAACCCCAAACCCTTACCCTATCCCTAACCCTAACCCTAACCCTAATCCTAACCCTAACCCTAAACCTAACCCTAACACTAATCCTAACCCTAACCCTAACCCTAAACCTAATCCTAACCCTAACCTCAACCCTAATCCTAACCCTAACCCTAACCCTAACCGTAACCATAACACTAAACTCTAAACCCTAAACCTAATCCACCCTAAACCTTAAACAATCCTAAACCATAAACCTTAGACCCTAAATCCTAAATCTAACAATAAACCTAAACCTAACCCTAAATCTAACCCTAACCCTAACCCTAACCCTAAACCCTCTCTGACCCTAGCCCTAACCCTAACCCAAACCCTAACCCTAAACCTAACCCTGACCCTAATCCTAACACTAACCCTATTTCTAATTCTAACCCTAACACTAATCCTAAACTTAAACCTAACACCCTAATAATAACCCTAACTCTAACACTAACCCTAACCCCTAACCCTAACCCTAACCCTAACCCTAACCCTAACCCTAACACTAACCCCTAACCCTTACCCTAACCCTAATCCTAACCCTAACCCTATCCATTACCCTAACCCTAACCCTAACCCTAACCCTAACCCTAACACTAACCGTAACCATAACACTAAACTCTAAACCCTAAACCTAATCCACCCTAAACCTTAAACAATCCTAAACCATAAACCTTAAAACCTAATCCCTAAATCTAACAATAAACCTAAACCTGACCCTAAATCTAACCTAACCCTAACCCTAACCCTAAACCTAACCCTGACCCTAACCCTAACCCTAATCCTAACACTAACCATAACCCAAACACTAACCCTAACCCTAACCCTAAACCTAACCCTAACCCTAAACCTCACACTATCCCTAATCCTAACACTAAACCCTAAACTTTAAATCTAACCCTAACCCTAACCCTACCCTTAACCCTAACCCTAACCCTATTCCTAAACCTAACCCTGACCCTAATCTTAACACTAACCCTATTTCTAATTCTAACCCTAACACTAATCCTTAACTAAAACCTAACCCCCTAATAATAACCCTAACACTAAACCTAACCCTAACCCTAACCCTAACCCTAACCCTAACACTAACCCCTAACCCCTAACACTAACCCTAACCCTAACCCCTAACCCTAACCCTAACCCTAACCTTAACCCTAACCCTAACCCTAACCCTATCCCTAACCCTAACCCTTACCCTAACACTAACACTAACCTTAACCCTAACCCTAACCTTAACCCTCACCCTAACCCTCACCTTAACCCTAAACCTAACCCTAACACTAACCCTAACACCCTAAATCCTAAACCTTAAACCCCGAAAAACCCTAAACACTAATTCCAAAAGCACCCTAAACCCTAAACCCTAAACCTAACAATAACCATAACCCTAACCCTAACCCCTAACCCTTACCCTAACCCTAACCCTAACCCTAATCCTAACCCTAACCCTAACCCTAACCCTAACCTTAACCCTAACCCTAACCCTAACCCTAAACCTAATCCTAACCCTAACCTTAACCCTAATCCTAACCCTAACCCTAACCCTAACCCTAACCGTAACCATAACACTAAACTCTAAACCCTAAACCTAATCCACCCTAAACCTTAAACAATCCTAAACCATAAACCTTAGACCCTAAATCCTAAATCTAACAATAAACCTAAACCTAACCCTAAATCTAACCCTAACCCTAACCCTAACCCTAAACCCTCCCTGACTTTAACCCTAACCCTAACCCTAACCGTAACCCTAAACCTAACCCTGACCCTAATCCTAACACTAACCCTATTTCTAATTCTAACCCTAACACTAATCCTAAAATTAAACCTAACCCCCTAATAATAACCCTAACCCTAACACTAACCCTAACCCCTAACCCTAACCCCTACACTAACCCTAACCTAACCCTAACCCTAACCCTAACCCTAACCCAAACCCTAACACTAACCCCCTAACTTTTACCATAACCCTAACCCTAACCCTAACCCTAACCCTTACCATAACCCTAACCCTAACCCTAACCCCATCCCTCACCCTAACCCTAACCGTAACCATAACACTAAACTCTAAACCCTAAACCTAGTCCACCCTAAACCTTAAACAATCCTAAACCATAAACCTTAAACCCTAAACCCTAAATGTAACAATAAACCTAAACCTAACCTTAAATCTAACCCTAACCCTATCCCTAACCCTAAACCTAACCCTGACCCTAAACCTAACCCTAATCCTAACACTAACCATAACCCTAACCCTAACATTAACCCTAACCTTAACCCTAACCCTAACCCTAACCCTAACTCTAACCCTAACTCTAACCCTAACCCTAACCCTAACCGTAACCATAATACTAAACTCTAAACCCTAAACCTAATCTACCGTAAACCTTAAACAATCCTAAACCTTAAACCTTAAACCCTAAACCCAAAATCTAACAATAAACCTAAACCTAACCCTAAATCTAACCCTAACCCTAACCCTAACCCTAACCCTAAACCTAACCCTAAACCTCACATTATCCCTAATCCTAACACTAAACCCTAAACTTTAAATCTAACCCTAACCCTAACCCTCCCCTTAACCCTAATTCTAACCATATCCCTAAACCTAACCCTGACCCTAATCCTAACACTAACCCTATTTCTAATTCTAACTCTAACACTAATCCTAAACTAAAACCTAACCCCCTAATAATAAACCTAACACTAAACCTAACCCTAACCCTAACCCTAACCCTAACCCTAACACTAACCCCTAACCCCTAACACTAACCCTAACCCTATCCCCTAACCCTAACCCTAACCCTAACCCTTACCCTAACACTAACACTAACCTTAACCCTAAACCTAACCTTAACCCTCACCCTAACCCTCACCTTAACCCTAAACCTAACCCTAACACTAACCCTAACACCCTAAATCCTAAACCCTATACCCCGAAAAACCCTAAACACTAATTCCAAAAGCACCCTAAACCCTAAACTATAAACACTGAACGCTAAAAATCCTAAACCCTAAACCCTAAACACTAAACACTAAACAATCCTAAACCATAAAACCATTAACACTATACCCTAAACAACCATAAACCCTTAACCCTAAACATTATACCCTAAACCCTAAAACCCTATACAACCTTAAACCCTAAACCTTAAAATATCCTAAATCATAAATCCTGAACAACCCTAAACACTAAATCATAAACAACCCTAAAAAACCCTAAACAACTCTAAACGCTAAAACCTAAACAACCCTAACCATTAAACAATCTTAAACGCTAAACCCTATACCCTAAACCTAAACCACCCTAAAACTTAAACAATCCTAAAACCTAAACCTTAAACCATAAACCCTAAAATTTAAACCTTAAATCTAAGAATAACCATAACCCTAACCCTAACCCTAAACCTAAACCTAACCCTAACCCAAACCCTAACCTTAACCCCATAACCCTAACCCTAACCTTAAGCCTAACATAACCCCATAACCCTAACTCTAACCCTAATTCTAACCCTAATGCTAACCCTAACCCTAACCCTAACCCTAACCCTAACCCCTTAACCTTAATCCCTAAATCCTAAACCCTGAACAACAATAAATCCTAAACCCTGAACAACCCTAAATCATAAACCCTGAATAACCCTAATCACTAACCTCTAAACAATTCTAAACAACCCTAATCACTAAACCATAAACAACCCTAAACACTAAATCCTAAACAACCCTATACCCTAAACCTTAAACACTAAACCCTAAATAACCCTAAACCCTAAACCATTAACACTATACCCTAAACAACACTAAACACTAAACCCAAAACCACCATAAAACCTAAACCTTAAACACTAAACCTTAAACAACCCTAAACCCTAAACACTAAACCCTAAACAACCCTAAACTTTTAACCCTAAACACTATACCCTAAACAACCGTAAACCTTAAACAATCCTAAACTCTAAACCCTAAACCCTTAACCTAAACCACCCTAAAACTTAAACAATCCTAAACCCTAAAACTTAAACCCTAAACACAAAACCCTAAACCCTAAACCTAACAATAACCATAACCCTAACCCTAACCCCTAACCCTTACCCTAACCCTAACCCTAACCCTAATCCTAACCCTAACCCTAACCCTAACCCTAACCCTAACCCTAACCCTAACCCTAAACCTAATCCTAACCCTAACCTTAACCCTAATCCTAAACCTAACCCTAACCCTAACCCTAACCGTAACCATATCACTAAACTCTAAACCCTAAACCTAATCCACCCTAAACCTTAAACAATCCTAAACCATAAACCTTAGACCCTAAATCCTAAATCTAACAATAAACCTAAACCTAACCCTAAATCTAACCCTAACCCTAACCCTAACCCTAAACCCTCCCTGACCCTAACCCTAACCCTAACCCTAAACCTAACCCTGACCCTAACCCTAACACTAACCCTATTTCTAATTCTAACCCTAACATTATCCTAAACTTAAACCTAACACCCTAATAATAACCCTAACCCTTTCACTAACCCTAACCCCTAACCCAAACCCTAACCCTAACCCTAACCCTAACCTAACCCTAACCCTAACCCTAACCCTAACCTAACCCTAAACCTAACCCTAACCCTAACACAAACCCTAACACTAACCCCCTAACTTTTACCCTAACCCTAACCCTAACCCTAAACCAAACCCTTACCATAACCCTAACCCTATCTCTAAACCCATCCCTAACCCTAACCCTAACCGTAACCATAACACTAAACTCTAAACCCTTAACCTAATCCACCCTAAACCTTAAACAATCCTAAACCATAAACCTTAAACCCTAAACCCTAAATCTAACAATAAACCTAAACCTAACCCTAAATCTAACCCTAACCTTATCCCTAAACCTAAACCTAACCCTGACCCTAACCCTAACCCTAATCCTAACACTAACCATAACCATAACCCTATCACTAACCCTAACCTTAACCCTAACCCTAACCCTAACCCTAACCCTAACTCTAACCCTAACCCTAACCGTAACCATAATACTAAACTCTAAACCCTAAACCTAATCCACCCTTAAACTTAAACAATCCTAAACCATAAACCTTAAACCCTAAACCCTAAATCTAACAATAAACCTAAACCTAACCCTAAATCTAACCCTAACCCTAACCCTAACACTAAACATAAACCTGACCCTAACCCTAATCCTAATCCCAACACTAATCATAACCCAAACACTAACCCTAACCCTAACCCTAAACCTAACCCTAAACCTCACACTATCCCTAATCCTAACACTAAACCCTAAACTTTAATTCTAACCCTAACCCTAACCCTACCCTTAACCCTAACCCTAACCATATTTCTAAACCTAACCCTGACCCTAATCCTAACACTAACCCTATTTCTAATTCTAACCCTAACACTAATCCTAAACTAAAACCTAAACCCCTAATAATAACCCTAACACTAAACCTAACCCTAACCCTAACCCTAACCCTAACCCTAACACTAACCCCTAACCCCTAACACTAACCCTAACCCAAACACCTAACCCTAACCCTAACCCTAACCCTAACCTTAATCCTAACCCTAACCCTAACCCTAACCCTATCCCTAACCCTAACCCTTATTCTAACACTAACACTAACCTTAACCCTAACCCTAACCTTAACCCTAACACTAACCCTCACCTTAACCTTAAACCTAACCCTAACCCTAACCCTAACACCCTTAATCCTAAACCCTAAACCCCGAAAAACCCTAAACACTAATTCCAAAAGCACCCTAAACCCTAAACTATAAACACTAAACGCTAAAAAACCCTAAACCCTAAACCCTAAACACTAAACCCTAAACAAGCCTAAACCCTAAAACCATTAACACTATACCCTAAACAACCCTAAACCCTTAACCCTAAACATTATACCCTAAACCCTAAAACACTATACAACCTTAAACCCTAAACCTTAAAATATCCTAAATCATAAATCCTGAACAACCCTAAACACTAAATTATAAACAACCCTAAAAAACCCTAAACAACTCTAAACGCTAAAACCTAAACAACCCTAACCATTAAACAATCTTAAACGCTAAATTCTATACCCTAAACCTAAACCACTCTAAAACTTAAACAATCCTAAACCCTAAACCTTAAACCATAAACCCTAAATTTTAAAACATAAATCTAAGAATAACCATAACCCTAACCCTAACCCCAACCCTAACCTTAACCCCATAACCCTAACCCTAACCTTAAGCCTAACATAACCCCATAACCCTAACTCTAACCCTAACTCTAACCCTAATGCTAACCCTAACCCTAACCCTAACCCTAACCCCTTAACCTTAATCCCTAAATCCTAAACCCTGAACAACCATAAATCATAAACCCTGAACAACCCTAAATCATAAACCCTGAATAACCCTAAACACTAACCTCTAAACAACCCTAAACAACCCTAATCAATAAACCATAAACAACCCTAAACACTAAACCCTAAACAACCCTATACCTTAAACCTTAAACACTAAACCCTAAATAACCCTAAACCCTAAACCATTAACACTATACCCTAAACAACACTAAACACTAAACCCAAAACAACCCTAAAACCTAAACCTTAAACACTAAACCTTAAACAACCCTAAACCCTAAACACTAAACCCTAAACAACCCTAAATTTTTAACTCTAAACACTATACCCTATACAACCCTAAACCTTAAACAATCCTAAACTCTAAACCCTAAACCCTTAACCTAAACCACCCTAAATCTTAAACAATCCAAAACCCTAAACCTTAAACCCTAAACACTAAACCCTAAACCCTAAACCTAACAATAACCATAACCCTAACCCTAACCCCTAACCCTTACCCTAACCCTTACCCTAACCCTAATCGTAAACCTAACCCTAACCCTAACCCAAACCCTAACCCTAACCCTAACCCTAAACCTAACCCTAATCTTAACCCTAATCCTAACCCTAACCCTAACCCTAACCGTAACCCTAACCCTAAAACTAATCCTAACCCTAACCCTAACCCTAACCCTAACCCTAACCCTAAACCTAACCCTAAACCTAATCCTAACCCTAAACTTAACCCTAATCCTAACCCTAACCCTAACCCTAACCGTAACCATAACACTAAACTCTAAACCATAAACCTAATCCACCCTAAACCTTAAACAATCCTAAACCATAAACCTTAGACCCTAAATCCTAAATCTAACAATAAACCTAAACCTAACCCTAAATCTAACCCTAACCCTAACCCTAACCCTAAACCCACCCTGACCCTAACCCTAACCCTAACCCTAAACCTAACCCTGACCCTAATGCTAACACTAACCCTATTTCTAATTCTAACCCTAACACTAATCCTAAACTTAAACCTAACCCCCTAATAATAATCCTAACCATTTCACGAACCCTAACCCCTAACCCTAACCCTAAGCCTAACCCTAACCCTAACCTAACCCTAACCCTAACCCTAACCCTAACCCTTACCCTAACCTAACCCTAACCCTAACCCTAACACAAACCCTAACACTAACCCCCTAACTTTTACCCTAACCCTAACCCTAACCCTAAACCTAACCCTTACCATAACCCTAACCCTAACCCTAACCCCATCCCTAACCCTAACCCTAACCGTAACTATAACAATAAACTCTAAACCCTAAACCTAATCCACCCTAAACCTTAAACAATCCTAAACAATAAACCTTAAACCCCAAACCCTAAATCTAACAATAAACCTAAACCTAACCCTAAATCTAACCCTAACCCTATCCCTAACCCTAAACCTAACCCTGACCTAACCCTAACCCTAATCCTAACACTAACCATAACCCTAACCCTAACACTAACCCTAACTTTAACCCAAACCCTAACCCTAACCCTAACCCTAACTCTAACCCTAACCCTAACCCTAACCGTAACCATAATACTAAACTCTAAACCCTTAACCTAATCCACCCTTAAACTTAAACAATCCTAAACCATAAACCTTAAACCCTAAACCCTAAATCTAACAATAAACCTAAACCTAACCCTAAATCTAACCCTAACCCTAACCCTAACCCTAAACATAAACCTGACCCTAACCCTAATCCTAATCTTAACACTAATCATAACCCAAACACTAACCCTAACCCTAACCCTAAACCTAACCCTAAACCTCACACTATCCCTAATCCTAACACTAAACCCTAAATTTTAATTCTAACCCTAACCCTAACCCTACCCTTAACCCTAACCCTAACCATATTTCTAAACCTAACCCTGACCCTAATCCTAACACTAACCCTATTTCTAATTCTAACCCTAACACTAATCCTAAACTAAAACCTAACCCCCTAATAATAACCCTAACACTAAACCTAACCCTAACCCTAACCCTAACCCTAACCCTAACACTAACCCCTAACCCCTAACACTAACCCTAACTCAAACCCCTAACCCTAACCCTAACCCTAACCCTAACCTCAACCCTAACCCTAATCCTAACCCTAACCCTATCCCTAACCCTAACCATTATTCTAACACTAACACTAACCTTAACCCTAACCCTAACCTTAACCCTCACCCTAACCCTCACCTTAACCCTAAACCTAACCCTAACACTAACCCTAACACCCTAAATCCTAAACCCTAAACCCCGAAAAACCCTAAACACTAATTCCAAAAGCACCCTAAACCCTAAACTATAAACACTAAACTCTAAAAAACCCTAAACCCTAAACCCTAAACACTAAAACCTAAACAAGCCTAAACCCTAAAACCATTAACACTATACCCTAAACAACCCTAAACCCTTAACACTAAACATTATACCCTAAACCCTAAAACACTATACATCCTTAAACCCTAAACCTTAAAATATCCTAAATCATAAATCCTGAACAACCCTAAACACTAAATCATAAACAACCCTAAAAAACCCTAAACAACTCTAAACGCTAAAACCTAAACAACCCTAAACATTAAACAATCTTAAACGCTAAACCCTATACCCTAAACCTAAACCACCCTAAAACTTAAACAATCTTAAACCCTAAACCTTAAACCATAAACCCTAAATTTTAAACCATAAATCTAAGAATAACCATAACCCTAACCCTAACCCTAAACCTAAACCTAACCCTAACCCCAACCCTAACCTTAACCCCATAACCCTAACCCTAACCTTAAGCCTAACATAACCCCATAACCTTAACTCTAACCCTAACTCTAACCCTAATGCTAACCCTAACCCTAACCCTAACGCTAACCTTAACCCCTTAACCTTAATCCATAAATCCTAATCCCTGAACAACCATAAATCCTAAACCCTGAACAACCCTAAATCATAAACCCTGAATAACCCTAAACACTAACCTCTAAACAACCCTAAACAACCCTAATCACTAAACCATAAACAACCCTAAACACTAAACCCTAAACAACCCTATACCCTAAACATTAAACACTAAACCCTAAATAACCCTAAACCCTAAACCATTAACACTATACCCTAAACAACACTAAACACTAAACCCAAAACAACCCTAAAACCTAAACCTTAAACACTAAACCTTAAACAACCCTAAACCCAAAACACTAAACCCCAAACAACCCTAAACTTTAACCCTAAACACTATACCCTAAACAACCCTAAACCTTAAACAATCCTAAACTCTAAACCCTAAACCCTTAACCTAAACCACCCTAAATCTTAAACAATCCTAAACCCTAAACCTTAAACCCTAAACACTAAACCATAAACCCTAAACCTAACAATAACCATAACCCTAACCCTAAGCCCTAACCCTTACCCTAACCCTAACCCTAACCCTAATCCTAACCCTAACCTTAACCCTAACCCTAACCCTAACCCTAACCCTAACCCTAACCCTAAACCTAATCCTAACCCTAACCTTAACCCTAATCCTAACCCTAACCCTAACCCTAACCCTAACCGTAACCATAACACTAAACTCTAAACCCTAAACCTAATCCACCCTAAACCTTAAACAATCCTAAACCATAAACCTTAGACCCTAAATCCTAAATCTAACAATAAACCTAAACCTAACCCTAAATCTAACCCTAACTCTAACCCTAACCCTAAACTCTCCCTGACCCTAACCCTAACCCTAACCCTAACCCTAACCCTAAACCTAACCCTGACCCTAATCCTAACACTAATCCTATTTCTAATTCTAACCCAAACACTAATCCTAAACTTAAACCTAACCCCCTAATAATAACCCTAACCCTAACCCTAACCCTAACCTAACCCTAACCCTAACCTTAACCCTAACCTTAACCTAACCATAACCCTAACCCTAACCCTAACACTAACCCCTAACCCTTACCCTAACCCTAACCCTAACCCTAACCCTAACCCTAACCCTAACCCTAACCCTAACCCTAACACTAACCATAACCATAACACTAAACTCTAAAATTTAAACCTAATCCACCATAAACCTTAAACAATCCTAAACCATAAACCTTACACCCTAAACCCTAAATCTAACAATAAACCTAAACCTGACCCTAAATCTAACCCTAACCCTAACCCTAATCCTAACACTAACCATATCCCTAACCCTAACCCTAACCCTAACCTTAACCCTAACCCTAACCCTAACCCTAACCCTAACCCTAACCCTAACCATAACCCTAAACCTAACCCTAACCCCTTAACCTTAATCCCTAAATCCTAAACCCTGAACAACCATAAATCCTAAACCCTGAACAACCGTAAATCATAAACCCTGAATAACCCTAAACACTAACCTCTAAACAACCCTAAACAACCCTAATCACTAAACCATAAACAACCCTAAACACTAAACCCTAAACAACACTATACACTAAACCTTAAACACTAAACCCTAAATAACTCTAAACCCTAAACCATTAACACTATGCCCTAAAGAACACTAAATATTAACCCAAAACAACCCTGAAACCTAAACCTTAAACACTAAAACTTAAACAACCATAAACCCTAAACACTAAAGCCTAAACAACCCTAAACATTTAACCCTAAACACTATACCCTAAACAACCCTAAACCTTAAACCATCCTAAAGTCTAAACCCTAAACCCTTAACCTAAACCACCCTAAATCTTAAACAATCCTAAACCCTAAACCTTAAACCCTAAACACTAAACCCTAAACCCTAAACCTAACAATAACCATAACCCTAACCCTAACCCCTAACCCTTACCCTAACACTAAACCTAACCCTAATCCTAACCCTAACCCTAACCCTAACCCTAACCCTAAACCTAACCCTAACCCTCACCCTAAACCTAATCCTAACCCTAACCTTAACCCTAATCCTAACCCTAACCCTAACCCTAACCCTAACCGTAACCATAACACTAAACTCTAAACCCTAAACCTAATCCACCCTAAAACTTAAACAATCCTAACCCATAAATCTTAGACCCTAAATCCTAAATCTAACAATAAACATAAACCTAACCATAAATCTAACCCTAACCCTAACCCTAACCCTAAACCCTCCCTGACCCTAACCCTAACCCTAACCCTAACCCTAACCCTAAACCTAACCCTGACCCTAATCCTAAGACTAACCCTATTTCTAATTCTAACCCTAACACTAATCCTAAACTTAAACCTAACCCCCTAATAATAACCCTAACCCTAACACTAACCCTAACCCCTAACCTTAATCCTAACCCTAACCCTAACACTAACCCTAACACTAACCCCTAACCCTTACCCTAACCCTAACCCTAACCCTAACCCTAACCATTACCCTAACCCTAAACCTAACCCTAACCCTAACCCTAACCCTAACACTAACCGTAACCATAACACTAAACTCTAAACCCTAAACCTAATCCACCCTAAATCTTAAACAATCCTAAACCATAAACCTTAAACCCTAAACCCTAAATCTAACAATAAACCTAAACCTGACCCTAAATCTAACCCGAACCCTAACCCTAACCCTAAACCTAACCCTGACCCTAACCCTAACCCTAATCCTAACACTAACCATAACCCTAACCCTAACCCTAACCCTAACCTTAACCCTAACCCTAACCCTAACCCTAACCCCTTAACCTTAATCCCTAAATCCTAAACCCTGAACAACCATAAATCCTAAACCCTGAACAACCCTAAATCATAAACCCTGAATAACCCTAAACACTAACCTCTAAACAACCCTAAACAACCCTAATCACTAAACCATAAACAACCCTAAACACTAAACCCTAAAAAACCCTATACCCTAAACCTTAAACACTAAACCCTAAATAACCCTAAACCCTAAACCATTAACACTATACCCTAAACAACACTAAACACTAAACCCAAAACAACCCTAAAACCTAATCCTTAAACACTAAACCTTAAACAACCCTAAACCCTAAACACTAAACCCTAGACAACCCTAAACTTTTAACCCTAAACACTATACCCTAAACAACCCTAAACCTTAAACAATCCTAAACTCTAAACCCTAAACCCTTAACCTAAACCACCCTAAATCTTAAACAATCCTAAACCCTAAACCTTAAACCCTAAACACTAAACCCTAAACCCTAAACCTAACAATAACCATATCCCTAACCCTAACCCCTAACCCTTACCCTAACCCTAACCCTAACCCTAATCCTAACCCTAACCCTAACCCTAACCCTAACCCTAACCCTAAACCTAATTCTAACCCTTACCCTAACCCTAACTTTAACCCTAACCCTAATCCTAACATTAAACCCTAAACCCTAAACCTAACCCTAACCCTAAATCTAAACTTTAAATCCTAAACCTAATCTACCCTAAACCTTAAACAATCCTAAACCCTAAACCCTGAACCCTAAACCTAACCCTAACCCTAACCCTAACACTAACCATAACCCTAACACTAAATTGTAAACCCTAAATTTAATTTACGATAAACCTTAAACAATCCTAAAACCTAAACCTTTACCCTAAACCCTAAACCCTAAACCTAACAATATCCATGACCCTAAACGTAACCCTAAACCTAACCCTAACCCTAACCCTAACCCTAATCCGAACACTAAACACTAAACCCTAAACCTAACCCTAACCTTAACACTAAACTCTAAACCCTAAACCTAATCTACCCTAAACTTTAAACAATCCTAAACCCAAAACCTTAGACCCTAAACACTAAACCCTAAACCTAACAATAAACCTAACCCTAACCCTAACCCTAACCCTAACCTTAAACCTAACCCTAACCGTAACCCTAACCCTAAACCTAACCCTAACCTTAAGCCTAACCATAAACCTAACCCTAACCCTAAACCTAACCTTAACCCTAACCCTAACCCTAAAGCTAACAATAAACATAATCATAACCCTTACCCTAACCCTAACCCTAACCCTAACCGTAACCCTAACCCTAACCCTAACCGTAACACTAACCCTAACCCTAAACCTAACCCTAACCCTAACCCTAACCCTAACCTTAACCTTAACCATAACACTAAACTCTAAACCCTAAATGTAATCCACCCTAAACCTTAAAAAATCCTAAACCATAAACCTTAAACCCTAAACCCTAAATCTAACAATAAACCTAAACCTAAACCTAAATCTATCCCTAACCCTAACCCTAACCCTAAACCTAACCCTGACCTTAACCCTAACCCTAATCCTAACACTAACTATAACCCTAACCCTAACCTAACCCTAACCCTAACCCTAACCCTAACCCTAACCCTAACCCTAACCCTAACCCTAACCCTAACCCTAACCCTAAACCTAACCCTTACCATAACCCTAACCCTAACCCTAACCCCATCCCTAACCCTACCCCTAACCGTAACCATAACACTAAACTCTAAACCCTAAACCTAATCCACCCTAAACCTTAAACAATCCTAAACCATAAACCTTAAACCCTAAACCCTAAATCTAACAATAAACCTAAACCTAACCCTAAATCTAACCCTAACCCTATCCCTAACCCTAAACCTAACCCTGACCCTAACTCTAACCCTAATCCTAACACTAACCATAACCCTAACCCTAACACTAACCCTAACCTTAAACCTAACCCTAACCCTAACCCTAACCCTAACTCTAAACCTAACCCTAACCCTAACCGTAACCATAATACTAAACTCTAAACCCTAAACCTAATCCACCCTTAAACTTAAACAATCCTAAACCATAAACCTTAAACGCTAAACCCTAAATCTAACAATAAACCTAAACCTAACCCTAAATCTAACCCTAACCCTAACCCTAACCCTAAACATAAACCTGACCCTAACCCTAATCCTAATCCGAACACTAATCATAACCCAAACACTAACCCTAACCCTAACACTAAAACTAACCCTAAACCTCACACTATCCCTAATCCTAACACTAAACCCTAAACTTTAAATCTAACCCTAACCCTAACCCTACCCTTAACACTAACCCTAACCATATTTCTAAACCTAACCCTGATCCTAATCCTAACACTAACCCTATTTCTAATTCTAACCCTAACACTAATCCTAAACTAAAACCTAACCCCCTAATAATAACTCTAACACTTAACCTAACCCTAACCCTAACCCTAACCCTAACCCTAACCCTAACCCTAACATTAACCCCTAACCCCTAACACTAACCCTAACCCAAACCCCTAACCCTAACCCTAACCCTAACCCTAACCTTAACCCTAACCCTAACCCTAACCCTAACCCTATCCCTAACCCTAACCCTTATTCTAACACTAACACTAACCTTAACCCTAACCCTAACCTTAACCCTCACCCTAACCCTCACCTTAACCCTAAACCTAACCCTAACACTAACCCTAACACCCTAAATCCTAAACCCTAAACCCCGAATAACCCTAAACACTAATTCCAAAACCACCCTAAACCCTAAAGTATAAACACTAAACGCTAAAAAACCCTAAACCCTTAACCCTAAACACTAAACCCTAAACAAGCCTAAACCCTAAAACCATTAACACTATACCTTAAACAACCCTAAACCCTTAACCCTAAACATTATACCCTAAACCCTAAAACACTATACAACCTTAAACCCTAAACCTTAAAATATCCTAAATCATAAATCCTGAACAAGCCTAAACACTAAATCATAAACAACTCTAAAAAAACCTAAACAACTCTAAATGCTAAAACCTAAACAACCCTAAACATTAAACAATCTTAAACGCTAAACACTATACCCTAAACATAAACCACCCTAAAACTTAAACAATCCTAAACCCTAAACCTTAAACCATAAACCCTAAATTTTAAACCATAAGTCTAAGAATAACCATAACCCTAACCCTAACCCTAAACCTAAACCTAACCCTAACCCCAACCCTAACCTTAACCCCATAACCCTAACCATAACCTTAAGCCTAACATAACCCCATAACCTTAACTGTAACCCTAACTCTAACCCTAATGCTAACCCTAACCCTAACCCTAACCTTAACCCCTTAACCTTAATCCCTAAATCCTAAACCCTGAACAACCATAAATCCTAAACCCTGAACAACCCTAAATCATAAAACCTGAATAACCCTAAACACTAACCTCTAAACAACCCTAAACAACACTAATCACTAAACCATAAACAACCCTAAACACTAAAACCTAAACAACCCTATACCCTAAACCTTAAACACTAAACCCTAAATAACCCTAAACCCTAAACCATTAACACTATACCCTAAACAACACTAAACAGTAAACCCAAAACAACCCTAAAACCAAAACCTTAAACACTAAAACTTAAACAACCCTAAACCCTAAACACTAAAGCCTAAACAACCCTAAACTTTTAAACCTAAACACTATACCCTAAACAACCCTAAACCTCAAACAATCCTAAACTCTAAACCGTAAACCCTTAACGTAAACCACCCTAAATCTTAAACAATCCTAAACCCTAAACCTTAAACCCTAAACACTAAACCCTAAACCCTAACCCTAACCCTAACCCTAACCCTAACCTAACCCTAACACTAACCCTAACCCTAACCTAACCCTAACCCTAACCCTAACCCTTTCCCTAACCCTAACCCTAACACTAACCATAACCATAACACCAAACTCCAAACCCTAAACCTAATCCACCCTAAACTTTAAACAATCCTAAACCATAAACCTTAAACGCTAAACCCTAAATCTAACAATAAACCTAAATCTGACCCTAAATCTAACCCTAACCCTAACCCTAACCCTAAACCTAACCCTGACCCTAACCGTAACCCTAATCCTAACACTAACCATAACCTTAACCCTAACCCTAACCCTAACCTTAACCCTAACCCTAACCCTAACCCTAACCCTAACCCTAACCCTAACCCTAACCCCTTATCCTTAATCCCTAAATCCTAAACCCTGAACAACCATAAATCCTAAACCCTGAACAACCCTAAATCATAAACCCTGAATAACCCTAAACACTAACCTCTAAACAACCCTAAACAACCCTAATCACTAAACCATAAACAACCCTAAACACTGAACCCTAAACAACCCTATACCCTAAACCTTAAACACTAAACACTAAATAACCCTAAACCCTAAACCATTAACACTATACCCTAAACAACACTAAACACTAAACCCAAAACAACCCTAAAACCTAAACCTTAAACACTAAAACTTAAACAACCCTAAACCCTAAACACTAAAGCCTAAACAACCCTAAACTTTTAACCCTAAACACTATACCCTAAACAACCCTAAACCTTAAACAATCCTAAAGTCTAAACCCTAAACCCTTAACCTAAACCACCCTAAATCTTAAACAATCCTAAACCCTAAACCTCAAACCCTAAACACTAAACACTAAACCCTAAACCTAAAAATAACCATAACCCTAACCCTAACCCCTAACCCTTACCCTAACCCTAACCCTAACCATAATCCTAACCCTAACCCTAACCCTAACCCTAACCCTAACCCTAACCCTAACCTTAACCCTAAACCTAATCCTAACCCTAACCTTAACCCTAATCCTAACCCTAACCCTAACCCTAACCCTAACCGTAACCATAACACTAAACTCTAAACCCTAAACCTAATCCACCCTAAACCTTAAACAATCCTAAACCATAAACCTTAGACCCTAAATCCTAAATCTAACAATAAACCTAAACCTAACCCTAAATCTAACCCTAACCCTAACGCTAACCCTCAACACTCCCTGACCCTAACCCTAACCCTAACCCTAACCCTAACCCTAAATCTAACCCTGACCCTAATCCTAACACTAACCCTATTTCTAATTCTAACCCTAACACTAATCCTAAACTTAAACCTAACCCCCTAATAATAAACCTAACCCTAACACTAACGCTAACCTCTAACCCTAACCCTAATCCTAACCCTAACCCTAACCCTAACACTAACCCCTAACCCTTACCCTAACCCTAACCCTAACCCTAACCCTATCCATTACCCTAACCCTAACCCTAACCCTAACCCTAACCCTAACACTAACCGTAACCATAACACTAAACTCTAAACCCTAAACCTAATCCACCCTAAACCTTAAACAATCCTAAACCATAAACCTTAAAACCTAATCCCTAAATCTAACAATAAACCTAAACCTGACCCTAAATCTAACCTAACCCTAACCCTAACCCTAAACCTAACCCTGACCCTAACCCTAACCCTAATCCTAACACTAACCATAACCCAAACACTAACCCTAACCCTAACCCTAAACCTAACCCTAACCCTAAACCTCACACTATCCCTAATCCTAACACTAAACCCTAAACTTTAAATCTAACCCTAACCCTAACCCTACCCTTAACCCTAACCCTAACCCTATTCCTAAACCTAACCCTGACCCTAATCTTAACACTAACCCTATTTCTAATTCTAACCCTAACACTAATCCTTAACTAAAACCTAACCCCCTAATAATAACCCTAACACTAAACCTAACCCTAACCCTAACCCTAACCCTAACCCTAACACTAACCCCTAACCCCTAACACTAACCCTAACCCTAACCCCTAACCATAACCCTAACCCTAACCTTAACCCTAACCCTAACCCTAACCCTATCCCTAACCCTAACCCTTACCCTAACACTAACACTAACCTTAACCCTAACCCTAACCTTAACCCTCACCCTAACCCTCACCTTAACCCTAAACCTAACCCTAACACTAACCCTAACACCCTAAATCCTAAACCTTAAACCCCGAAAAACCCTAAACACTAATTCCAAAAGCACCATAAACCCTAAACCCTAAACCCTAAACCTAACAATAACCATAACCCTAACCCTAACCCCTAACCCTTACCCTAACCCTAACCCTAACCCTAATCCTAACCCTAACCCTAACCCTAACCCTAACCTTAACCCTAACCCTAACCCTAACCCTAAACCTAATCCTAACCCTAACCTTAACCCTAATCCTAACCCTAACCCTAAACCTAACCCTAACCGTAACCATAACACTAAACTCTAAACCCTAAACCTAATCCACCCTAAACCTTAAACAATCCTAAACCATAAACCTTAGACCCGAAATCCTAAATCTAACAATAAACCTAAACCTAACCCTAAATCTAACCCTAACCCTAACCCTAACCCTAAACCCTCCCTGACTTTAACCCTAACCCTAACCCTAACCCTAACCCTAAACCTAACCCTGACCCTAATCCTAACACTAACCCTATTTCTAATTCTAACCCTAACACTAATCCTAAAATTAAACCTAACCCCCTAAAAATAACCCTAACCCTAACACTAACCCTAACCCCTAACCCTAACCCCTACCCTAACCCTAACCTAACCCTAACCCTAACCCTAACCCTAACCCAAACCCTAACACTAACCCCCTAACTTTTACCATAACCCTAACCCTAACCCTAACCCTAACCCTTACCATAACCCTAACCCTAACCCTAACCCCATCCCTAACCCTAACCCTAACCGTAACCATAACACTAAACTCTAAACCCTAAACCTAGTCCACCCTAAACCTTAAACAATCCTAAACCATAAACCTTAAACCCTAAACCCTAAATGTAACAATAAACCTAAACCTAACCTTAAATCTAACCCTAACCCTATCCCTAACCCTAAACCTAACCCTGACCCTAAACCTAACCCTAATCCTAACACTAACCATAACCCTAACCCTAACATTAACCCTAACCTTAACCCTAACCCTAACCCTAACCCTTACTCTAACCCTAACTCTAACCGTAACCCTAACCCTAACCGTAACCATAATACTAAACTCTAAACCCTAAACCTAATCTACCCTAAACCTTAAACAATCCTAAACCTTAAACCTTAAACCCTAAACCCAAAATCTAACAATAAACCTAAACCTAACCCTAAATCTAACCCTAACCCTAACCCTAACCCTAACCCTAAACCTAACCCTAAACCTCACATTATCCCTAATCCTAACACTAAACCCTAAACTTTAAATCTAACCCTAACCCTAACCCTACCCTTAACCCTAATTCTAACCATATCCCTAAACCTAACCCTGACCCTAATCCTAACACTAACCCTATTTCTAATTCTAACTCTAACACTAATCCTAAACTAAAACCTAACCCCCTAATAATAACCCTAACACTAAACCTAACCCTAACCCTAACCCTAACCCTAACCCTAACACTAACCCCTAACCCCTAACACTAACCCTTACCCTAACCCCTAACCCTAACCCTAACCCTAACCCTTACCCTAACACTAACACTAACCTTAACCCTAACCCTAACCTTAACCCTCACCCTAACCCTCACCTTAACCCTAAACCTAACCCTAACACTAACCCTAACACCCTAAATCCTAAACCCTAAACCCCGAAAAACCCTAAACACTAATTCCAAAAGCACCCTAAACCCTAAACTATAAACACTGAACGCTAAAAACCCTAAACCCTAAACCCTAAACACTAAACACTAAACAATCCTAAACCCTAAAACCATTAACACTATACCCTAAACAACCATAAACCCTTAACCCTAAACATTATACCCTAAACCCAAAACCCTATACAACCTTAAACCCTAAACCTTAAAATATCCTAAATCATAAATCCTGAACAACCCTAAACACTAAATCATAAACAACCCTAAAAAACCCTAAACAACTCTAAACGCTAAAACCTAAACAACCCTAACCATTAAACAATCTTAAACGCTAAACCCTATACCCTAAACCTAAACCACCCTAAAACTTAAACAATCTTAAACCCTAAACCTTAAACCATAAACCCTAAAATTTAAACCTTAAATCTAAGAATAACCATAACCCTAACCCTAACCCTAAACCTAAACCTAACCCTAACCCAAACCCTAACCTTAACCCCATAACCCTAACCCTAACCTTAAGCCTAACATAACCCCATAACCCTAACTCTAACCCTAATTCTAACCCTAATGCTAACCCTAACCCTAACCCTAACCCTAACCCTAACCCCTTAACCTTAATCCCTAAATCCTAAACCCTGAACAACAATAAATCCTAAACCCTGAACAACCCTAAATCATAAACCCTGAATAACCCTAATCACTAACCTCTAAACAACCCTAAACAACCCTAATCACTAAACCATAAACAACCCTAAACACTAAATCCTAAACAACCCTATACCCTAAACCTTAAACACTAAACCCTAAATATCCCTAAACCCTAAACCATTAACACTATACCCTAAACAACACTAAACACTAAACCCAAAACCACCATAAAACCTAAACCTTAAACACTAAACCTTAAACAACCCTAAACCCTAAACACTAAACCCTAAACAATCCTAAACTTTTAACCCTAAACACTATACCCTAAACAACCGTAAACCTTAAACAATCCTAAACTCTAAACCCTAAACCCTTAACCTAAACCACCCTAAAACTTAAACAATCCTAAACCCTAAACCTTAAACCCTAAACACAAAACCCTAAACCCTAAACCTAACAATAACCATAACCCTAACCCTAACCCCTAACCCTTACCCTAACACTAACCCTAACCCTAATCCTAACCCTAGCCCTAACCCTAACCCTAACCCTAAACCTAATCCTAACCCTTACCTTAACCCTAATCCTAACCCTAACCCTAACCCTAACCCTAACCATAACACTAAACTCTAAACCCTAAACCTAATCCACTCTAAACCTTAAACAATCCTAAACCATAAACCTTAGACCCCAAATCCTACATCTACCAATAAACCTAAACCTAACCCTAAATCTAACCCTAACCCTAACCCTAACCCTAAACCCTCCCTGACCCTAACCCTAACCCTAACCCTAAACCTAACCCTGACCCTAACCCTAACACTAACCCTATTTCTAATTCTAACCCTAACATTATCCTAAACTTAAACCTAACCCCCTAATAATAACCCTAACCCTTTCACTAACCCTAACCCCTAACCCAAAACCTAACCCTAACCCTAACCCTAACCTAACCCTAACTCTAACCCTAACCCTAACCTAACCCTAACCCTAACCCTAACCCTAACACAAACCCTAACACTAACCCCCTAACTTTTACCCTAACCCTAACCCTAACCCTAAACCAAACCCTTACCATAACCCTAACCCTATCTCTAAACCCATCCCTAACCCTAACCCTAACCGTAACCATAACTCTAAACTCTAAACCCTTAACCTAATCCACCCTAAACCTTAAACAATCCTAAACCATAAACCTTAAACCCTAAACCCTAAATCTAACAATAAACCTAAACTTAACCCTAAATCTAACCCTAACCTTATCCCTAAACCTAAACCTAAACCTGACCCTAACCCTAACCCTAATCCTAACACTAACCATAACCATAACCCTATCACTAACCCTAACCTTAACCCTAACCCTAACCCTAACCCTAACCCTAACTCTAACCCTAACCCTAACCGTAACCATAATACTAAATTCTAAACCCTAAACCTAATCCACCCTTAAACTTAAACAATCCTATACCATAAACCTTAAACCCTAAACCCTAAATCTAACAATAAACCTAAACCTAACCCTAAATCTAACCCTAACCCTAACCCTAACACTAAACATAAACCTGACCCTAACCCTAATCCTAATCCCAACACTAATCATAACCCAAACACTAACCCTAAACCTAACCCTAAACCTAACCCTAAACCTCACACTATCCCTAATCCTAACACTAAACCCTAAACTTTAATTCTAACCCTAACCCTAACCCTACCCTTAACCCTAACCCTAACCATATTTCTAAACCTAACCCTGACCCTAATCCTAACACTAACCCTATTTCTAATTCTAACCCTAACACTAATCCTAAACTAAAACCTAAACCCCTAATAATAACCCTAACACTAAACCTAACCCTAACCCTAACCCTAACCCTAACCCTAACACTAACCCCTAACCCCTAACACTAACCCTAACCCAAACACCTAACCCTAACCCTAACCCTAACCCTAACCTTAACCCTAACCCTAACCCTAACCCTAACCCTATCCCTAACCCTAACCCTTATTCTAACACTAACACTAACCTTAACCCTAACCCTAACCTTAACCCTAACACTAACCCTCACCTTAACCTTAAACCTAACCCTAACCCTAACCCTAACACCCTAAATCCTAAACTCTAAACCCCGAAAAACCCTAAACACTAATTCCAAAAGCACCCTAAACCCTAAACTATAAACACTAAACGCTAAAAAACCCTAAACCCTAAACCCTAAACACTAAACCCTAAACAAGCCTAAACCCTAAAACCATTAACACTATACCCTAAACAACCCTAAACCCTTAACCCTAAACATTATACCCTAAACCCTAAAACACTATACAACCTTAAACCCTAAACCTTAAAATATCCTAAATCATAAATCCTGAACAACCCTAAACACTAAATTATAAACAACCCTAAAAAACCCTAAACAACTCTAAACGCTAAAACCTAAACAACCCTAACCATTAAACAATCTTAAACGCTAAATTCTATACCCTAAACCTAAACCACCCTAAAACTTAAACAATCCTAAACCCTAAACCTTAAACCATAAACCCTAAATTTTAAACCATAAATCTAAGAATAACCATAACCCTAACCCTAACCCCCACCCTAACCTTAACCCCATAACCCTAACCCTAACCTTAAGCCTAACATAACCCCATAACCCTAACTCTAACCCTAACTCTAACCCTAATGCTAACCCTAACCCTAACCCTAACCCTAACCCCTTAACCTTAATCCCTAAATCCTAAACCCTGAACAACCATAAATCCTAAACCCTGAACAACCCTAAATCATAAACCCTGAATAACCCTAAACACTAACCTCGAAACAACCCTAAACAACCCTAATCACTAAACCATAAACAACCCTAAACACTAAACCCTAAACAACCCTATACCCTAAACCTTAAACACTAAACCCTAAATAACCCTAAACCCTAAACCATTAACACTATACCCTAAACAACACTAAACACTAAACCCAAAACAACCCTAAAACCTAAACCTTAAACACTAAACCTTAAACAACCCTAAACCCTAAACACTAAACCCTAAACAACCCTAAATTTTTAACCCTAAACACTATACCCTAAACAACCCTAAACCTTAAACAATCCTAAACTCTAAACCCTAAACCCTTAACCTAAACCACCCTAAATCTTAAACAATCCAAAACCCTAAACCTTAAACCCTAAACACTAAACCCTAAACCCTAAACCTAACAATAACCATAACCCTAACCCTAACCCCTAACCCTTACACTAACCCTTACCCTAACCCTAATCGTAACCCTAACCCTAACCCTAACCGTAACCCTAACCCTAAAACTAATCCTAACCCTAACCCTAACCCTAACCCTAACCCTAACCCTAAACCTAACCCTAAACCTAATCCTAACCCTAAACTTAACCCTAATCCTAACCCTAACCCTAACCCTAACCGTAACCATAACACTAAACTCTAAACCATAAACCTAATCCACCCTAAACCTTAAACAATCCTAAACCATAAACCTTAGACCCTAAATCCTAAATCTAACAATAAACCTAAACCTAACCCTAAATCTAACCCTAACCCTAACCCTAACCCTAAACCCACCCTGACCCTAACCCTAACCCTAACCCTAAACCTAACCCTGACCCTAATGCTAACACTAACCCTATTTCTAATTCTAACCCTAACACTAATCCTAAACTTAAACCTAACCCCCTAATAATAAACCTAACCCTTTCACGAACCCTAACCCCTAACCCTAACCCTAAGCCTAACCCTAACCCTAACCTAACCCTAACCCTAACCCTAACCCTTACCCTAACCTAACCCTAACCCTAACCCTAACACAAACCCTAACACTAACCCCCTAACTTTTACCCTAACCCTAACCCTAACCCTAAACCTAACCCTTACCATAACCCTAACCCTAACCCTAACCCCATCCCTAACCCTAACCCTAACCGTAACTATAACAATAAACTCTAAACCCTAAACCTAATCCACCCTAAACCTTAAACAATCCTAAACAATAAACCTTAAACCCCAAACCCTAAATCTAACAATAAACCTAAACCTAACCCTAAATCTAACCCTAACCCTATCCCTAACCCTAAACCTAACCCTGACCTAACCCTAACCCTAATCCTAACACTAACCATAACCCTAACCCTAACACTAACCCTAACCTTAACCCAAACCCTAACCCTAACCCTAACCCTAACTCTAACACTAACCCTAACCCTAACCGTAACCATAATACTAAACTCTAAACCCTTAACCTAATCCACCCTTAAACTTAAACAATCCTAAACCATAAACCTTAAACCCTAAACCCTAAATCTAACAATAAACCTAAACCTAACCCTAAATCTAACCCTAACCCTAACCCTAAACATAAACCTGACCCTAACCCTAATCCTAATCCTAACACTAATCATAACCCAAACACTAACCCTAACCCTAACACTAAACCTAACCCTAAACCTCACACTATCCCTAATCCTAACACTAAACCCTAAATTTTAATTCTAACCCTAACCCTAACCCTACCCTTAACCCTAACCCTAACCATATTTCTAAACCTAACCCTGACCCTAATCCTAACACTAACCCTATTTCTAATTCTAACCCTAACACTAATCCTAAACTAAAACCTAACCCCCTAATAATAACCCTAACACTAAACCTAACCCTAACCCTAACCCTAAACCTAACACTAACCCCTAACCCCTAACACTAACCCTAACTCAAACCCCTAACCCTAACCCTAACCCTAACCTCAACCCTAACCCTAACCCTAACCCTAACCCTATCCCTAACCCTAACCATTATTCTAACACTAACACTAACCTTAACCCTAACCCTAACCTTAACCCTCACCCTAACCCTCACCTTAACCCTAAACCTAACCCTAACACTAACCCTAACACCCTAAATCCTAAACCCTAAACCCCGAAAAACCCTAAACACTAATTCCAAAAGCACCCTAAACCCTAAACTATAAACACTAAACTCTAAAAAACCCTAAACCCTAAACCCTAAACACTAAAACCTAAACAAGCCTAAACCCTAAAATCATTAACACTATACCCTAAACAACCCTAAACCCTTAACACTAAACATTATACCCTAAACCCTAAAACACTATACAACCTTAAACCCTAAACCTTAAAATATCCTAAATCATAAATCCTGAACAACCCTAAACACTAAATCATAAACAACCCTAAAAAACCCTAAACAACTCTAAACGCTAAAACCTAAACAACCCTAAACATTAAACAATCTTAAACGCTAAACCCTATACCCTAAACCTAAACCACCCTAAAACTTAAACAATCCTAAACCCTAAACCTTAAACCATAAACCCTAAATTTTAAACCATAAATCTAAGAATAACCATAACCCTAACCCTAACCCTAAACCTAAACCTAACCCTAACTCCAACCCTAACCTTAACCCCATAACCCTAACCCTAACCTTAAGCCTAACATAACCCCATAACCTTAACTCTAACCCTAACTCTAACCCTAATGCTAACCCTAACCCTAACCCTAACGCTAACCTTAACCCCTTAACCTTAATCCCTAAATCCTAAACCCTGAACAACCATAAATCCTAAACCCTGAACAACCCTAAATCATAAACCCTGAATAACCCTAAACACTAACCTCTAAACAACCCTAAACAACCCTAATCACTCAACCATAAACAACCCTATACACTAAACCCTAAACAACCCTATACCTAAACCTTAAACACTAAACCCTAAATAACCCTAAACCCTAAACCATTAACACTATACCCTAAACAACACTAAACACTAAACCCAAAACAACCCTAAAACCTAAACCTTAAACACTAAACCTTAAACAACCCTAAACCCTAAACACTAAACCCTAAACAACCCTAAACTTTAACCCTAAACACTATACCCTAAACAACCCTAAACCTTAAACAATCCTAAACTCTAAACCCTAAACCCTTAACCTAAACCACCCTAAATCTTAAACAATCCTAAACCCTAAACCTTAAACCCTAAACACTAAACCCTAAACCCTAAACCTAACAATAACCATAACCCTAACCCTAAGCCCTAACCCTTACCCTAAACCTAACCCTAACCCTAATCCTAACCCTAACCCTAACCCTAACCCTAACCCTAACCCTAACCCTAACCCTAAACCTAATCCTAACCCTAACCTTAACCCTAATCCTAACCCTAACCCTAACCCTAACCCTAACCGTAACCATAACACTAAACTCTAAACCCTAAACCTAATCCACCCTAAACCTTAAACAATCCTAAACCATAAACCTTAGACCCTAAATCCTAAATCTAACAATAAACCTAAACCTAACCCCAAATCTAACCCTAACTCTAACCCTAACCCTAAACTCTCCCTGACCCTAACCCTAACCCTAACCCTAACCCTAACCCTAAACCTAACCCTGACCCTAATCCTAACACTAACCCTATTTCTAATTCTAACCCTAACACTAATCCTAAACTTAAACCTAACCCCCTAATAATAACCCTAACCCTAACCCTAACCCTAACCTAACCCTAACCCTAACCTTAACCCTAACCCTAACCTAACCATAACCCTAACCCTAACCCTAACACTAACCCCTAACCCTTACCCTAACCCTAACCCTAACCCTAACCCTAACCCTAACCCTAACCCTAACCCTAACCCTAACCCTAACCCTAACCCTAACCCTAACACTAACCATAACCATAACACTAAACTCTAAACTTTAAACCTAATCCACCCTAAACCTTAAACAATCCTAAACCATAAACCTTACACCCTAAAACCTAAATCTAACAATAAACCTAAACCTGACCCTAAATCTAACCCTAACCCTAACCCTAACCCTCAACCTAACCCTGACCCTAACCCTAACCCTAATCCTAACACTAACCATATCCCTAACCCTAACCCTAACCCTAACCTTAACCCTAACCCTAACCCTAACCCTAACCCTAACCCTAACCCTAACCCTAACCCTAACCCTAAACCTAACCCTAACCCCTTAACCTTAATCCCTAAATCCTAAACCCTGAACAACCATAAATCCTAAACCCTGAACAACCGTAAATCATAAACCCTGAATAACCCTAAACACTAACCTCTAAACAACCCTAAACAACCCTAATCACTAAACCATAAACAACCCTAAACACTAAACCCTAAACAACACTATACCCTAAACCTTAAACACTAAACCCTAAATAACCCTAAACCCTAAACCATTAACACTATGCCCTAAAGAACACTAAATATTAACCCAAAACAACCCTGAAACCTAAACCTTAAACACTAAAACTTAAACAACCATAAACCCTAAACACTAAACCCTAAACAACCCTAAATATTTAACCCTAAACACTATACCCTAAACAACCCTAAACCTTAAACCATCCTAAAGTCTAAACCCTAAACCCTTAACCTAAACCACCCTAAATCTTAAACAATCCTAAACCCTAAACCTTAAACCCTAAACACTAAACCCTAAACCCTAAACCTAACAATAACCATAACCCTAACCCTAACCCCTAACCCTTACCCTAACACTAACCCTAACCCTAATCC
>NW_027667640.1:2307500-2320000 GCF_963924665.1 Micromys minutus | reverse complement strand
CCTAAACCTAACCCTAAATCTAACCCTAACCCTAACCCTAACCCTAAACATAAACCTGACCCTAACCCTAATCCTAATCCTAACACTAATCATAACCCAAACACTAACCCTAACCCTAACCCTAAACCTAACCCTAAACCTCACACTATCCCTAATCCTAACACTAAACCCTAAATTTTAATTCTAACCCTAACCCTAACCCTACCCTTAACCCTAACCCTAACCATATTTCTAAACCTAACCCTGACCCTAATCCTAACACTAACCCTATTTCTAATTCTAACCCTAACACTAATCCTAAACTAAAACCTAACCCCCTAATAATAACCCTAACACTAAACCTAACCCTAACCCTAACCCTAACCCTAACCCTAACACTAACCCCTAACCCCTAACACTAACCCTAACTCAAACCCCTAACCCTAACCCTAACCCTAACCCTAACCTCAACCCTAACCCTAACCCTAACCCTAACCCTATCCCTAACCCTAACCCTTATTCTAACACTAACACTAACCTTAACCCTAACCCTAAACTTAACCCTCACCCTAACCTTCACCTTAACCCTAAACTTAACCCTAACACTAACCCTAACACCCTAAATCCTAAACCCTAAACCCCGAAAAACTCTAAACACTAATTCCAAAAGCACCCTAATCCCTAAACTATAAACACTAAACTCTAAAAAACCCTAAACCCTAAACCCTTAACACTAAACCCTAAACAAGCCTAAACCCTAAAACCATTAACACTATACCCTAAACAACCCTAAACCCTTAACACTAAACATTATACCCTAAACCCTAAAACATTATACAAACTTAAACCCTAAACATTAAAATATCCTAAATCATAAATCCTGAACAACCCTAAACACTAAATCATAAACAACCCTAAAAAACCCTAAACAACTCTATACGCTAAAACCTAAACAACCCTAAACATTAAACAATCTTAAACGCTAAACCCTATACCCTAAACCTAAACCACCCTAAAACTTAAACAATCCTAAACCCTAAACCTTAAACCATAAACCCTAAATTTTAAACCATAAATCTAAGAATAACCATAACCCTAACCCTAACCCTAAACCTAAACCTAACCCTAACCCCAACCCTAACCTTAACCCCATAACCTTAACCCTAACCTTAAGCCTAACATAACCCCATAACCTTAACTCTCACCCTAACTCTAACCCTAATGCTAACCCTAACCCTAACCCTAACCCTAACCTTATCCCCTTAACCTTAATCCCTAAATCCTAAACCCTGAACAACCATAAATCCTAAACCCTGAACAACCCTAAATCATAAACCCTGAATAACCCTAAACACTAACCTCTAAACAACCCTAAACAACCCTAATCACTAAACCATAAACAACCCTAAACACTAAACCCTAAACAACCCTATACCCTAAACCTTAAATACTAAACCCTAAATAACCCTAAACCCTAAACCATTAACACTATACCCTAAACAACACTAAACACTAAACCCAAAACAACCCTAAAACCTAAACCTTAAACACTAAACCTTAAACAACCCTAAACCCTAAACACTAAACCCTAAACAACCCTAAACTTTTAACCCTAAACACTATACCCTAAACAACCCTAAACCTTAAACAATCCTAAACTCTAAACCCTAAACCCTTAACCTAAACCACCCTAAATCTTAAACAATTCTAAACCCTAAACCTTAAACCCTAAACACTAAACCCTAAACCCTAAACCTAACAATAACCATAAACCTAACACTAACCCCTAACCCTTACCCTAACACTAACCCTAACACTAATTCTAACCCTAACCCTAACCCTAACCCTAACCCTAACCCTAACCCTAAACCTAATCCTAACCCTTACCCTAACCCTAACTTTAACCCTAACCCTAATCCTAACACTAAACCCTAAACCCTAAACCTAACCCTAACCCTAAAACTAAACTTTAAATCCTAAACCTAATCTACCCTAAACCTTAAGCAATCCTAAACCCTAAACCCTGAACCTTAAACCTAACCCTAACCCTAACCCTAACACTAACCATAACCCTAACACTAAATTGTAAACCCTAAATTTAAGTTACGATAAACCTTAAACAATCCTAAACCCTAAACCTTAAACCCTAAACACTAAACCCTAAACCCTAAACCCTAAACCTAACAATAACCATAACCCTAACCCTAACCCCTAACCCTTACCCTAACCCTAAACCTAACCCTAATCCTAACCCTAACTCTAACCCTAACCCTAACCCTAACCCTAAACCTAAACCTAATCCTAACCCTAACCTTAACCCTAATCCTAACCCTAACCCTAACCCTAACCCTAACCGTAACCATAACACTAAACTCTAAACCCTAAACCTAATCCACCCTAAACCTTAAACAATCCGAAACCATAAACCTTAGACCCTAAATCCTAAACCTAACAATAAACCTAAACATAACCCTAAATCTAACTCTAACCCTAACCCTAACCCTAAACCCTCCCTGACCCTAACCCTAACCCTAATCCTAACACTAACCCTATTTCTAATTCTAACCCTAACACTAATCCTAAACTTAAACCTAACCCCCTAATAATAACCCTAACCCTAACCCTAACCCTAACCCTAACCCTAACCCTAACCCTAACCCTAACCTAACCCTAACCCTAACCCTAACCCTAACACTAACACAAACCCTAACAGTAACCCCCTAAATTTTACCCTAACCCTAACCCTAACCCTAAACCTAACCCTTACCATAACCCTAACCCTAACCCTAACCCCATCCCTAACCCTACCCCTAACCGTAACCATAACACTAAACTCTAAACCCTAAACCTAATCCACCCTAAACCTTAAACAATCCTAAACCATAAACCTTAAACCCTAAACCCTAAATCTAACAATAAACCTAAACCTAACCCTAAATCTAACCCTAACCCTATCCCTAACCCTAAACCTAACCCTGACCCTAACCCTAACCCTAATCCTAACACTAACCATAACCCTAACCCTAACACTAACCCTAACCTTAACCCAAACCCTAACCCTAATCCTAACCCTAACTCTAACCCTAACCCTAACCCTAACCGTAACCATAATACTAAACTCTAAACCCTAAACCTAATCCACCCTTAAACTTAAACAATCCTAAACCATAAACCTTAAACCCTAAACCCTAAATCTAACAATAAACCTAAACCTAACCCTAAATCTAACCCTAACACTAACCCTAACCCAAAACATAAACCTGACCCCAACCCTAATCCTAATCCTAACACTAATCATAACACAAACACTAACCCTAACCCTAACCCTAAAACTAACCCTAAACCTCACACTATCCCTAATCCTAACACTAAACGCTAAACTTTAATTCTAACCCTAACCCTAACCCTACCCTTAACCCTAATTCTAACCATACTTCTAAACCTAACCCTGACCCTAATCCTAACACTAACCCTATTTCTAATTCTAACCCTAACACTAATCCTAAACTAAAACTTAACCCCCTAATAATAACCCTAACACTAAACCTAACCCTAACCCTAACCCTAACCCTAACCCTAACACTAACCCCTAACCCCTAACACTAACCCTAACCCTAACCCCTAACCCTAACCCTAACCCTAACCCTAACCTTAACCCTAACCCTAACCCTAACCCTAACCCTATCCCTAACCCTAACCCTTATTCTAACACTAACACTAACCTTAACCCTAACCCTAACCTTAACCCTCACCCTAACCCTCACCTTAACCCTAAACCTAACCCTAACACTAACCCTAACACCCTAAATCCTAAACCCTAAACTCCGAAAAACCCTAAACACTAATTCCAAAAGCACCCTAAACTCTAAACTATAAACACTAAACTCTAAAAAACCCTAAACCCTAAACCCTAAACACTAAACCCTAAACAAGCCTAAACCCTAAAACCATTAACACTATACCCTAAACAACCCTAAACCCTTAACCCTAAACATTATACCCTAAACCCTAAAACACTATACAACCTTAAACCCTAAACCTTAAAATATCCTAAATCATAAATCCTGAACAACCCTAAACACTAAATCATAAACAACCCTAAAAAACCCTAAACAACTCTAAACGCTAAAACCTAAAAAACCCTAAACATTAAACAATCTTAAACGCTAAACCCTATACCCTAAACCTAAACCACCCTAAAACTTAAACAATCCTAAACCCTAAACCTTAAACCATAAACCCTAAATTTTAAACCATAAGTCTAAGAATAACCATAACCCTAACCCTAACCCTAAACCTAAACCTAACCCTAACCCCAACCCTAACCTTAACCCCATTTCCCTAACCCTAACCTTAAGCCTAACATAACCCCATAACCTTAACTCTAACCCTAACTCTAACCCTAATGCTAACCCTAACCCTAACCCTAACCTTAACCCCTTAACCTTAATCCCTAAATCCTAAACCCTGAACAACCATAAATCCTAAACCCTGAACAACCCTAAATCATAAACCCTGAATAACCCTAAACACTAACCTCTAAACAACCCTAAACAACCCTAATCACTAAACCATAAACAACCCTAAACACTAAACCCTAAACAACCCTATACACTAAACCTTAAACATTAAACCCTAAATAACCCTAAACCCTAAACCATTAACACTACACCCTAAACAACACTAAACACTAAACCCAAAACAACCCTAAAACCTAAACCTTAAACACTAAACCTTAAACAACCCTAAACCCTAAACACTAAACCCTAAACAACCCTAAACATTTAAACCTAAACACTATACCCTAAACAATCCTAAACCTTAAACAATCCTAAACTCTAAACCCTAATCCCTTAACCTAAACCACCCTAAATCTTAAACAATCCTAAACCCTAAACCTTAAACCCTAAACACTAAACCCTAAACCCTAACCCTAACCTAACCCTAACCCTAACCCTAACCCTAACCCTAACACTAACCCTAACCCTAACACTAACCGTAACCATAACACTAAACTCTAAACCCTAAACCTAATCCACCCTAAACCTTAAACAATCCTAAACCATAAACCTTAAACCCTAAACCCTAAATCTAACAATAAACCTAAACCTGACCCTAAATCTAACCCTAACCCTAACCCTAACCCTAAACCTAAACCTGACCCTAACCGTAACCCTAATCCTAACACTAACCATAACCTTAACCCTAACCCTAACCCTAACTTTAACCCTAACCCTAACCCTAACACTAACCCTAACCCTAACCGTAACCCTAACCCTAACCCTAACTCTAACCCTAACTTTAACCCTAACCCCTTAAACTTAATCCCTAAATCCTAAACCCTGAACAACCATAAATCCTAAACCCTGAACAACCCTAAATCATAAACCCTGAATAACCCTAAACACTAACCTCTAAACAACCCTAAACAACCCTAATCACTAAACAATAAACAACCCTAAACACTAAACCCTAAACAACCCTATACCCTAAACCTTAAACACTAAACCCTAAATAACCCTAAACCCTAAACCATTAACACTATACCCTAAACAACACTAAACACTGAACCAAAAACAACCCTAAAACCTAAACCTTAAACACTAAAACATAAACAACCCTAAACCCTAAACACTAAAGCCTAAACAACCCTAAACTTTTAACCCTAAACTCTATACACTAAGCAACCCTAAACCTTAAACAATCCTAAAGTCTAAACCCTAAACCCTTTACCTAAACCACCCTAAATCTTAAACAATCCTAAACCCTAAACCTTAAACCCTAAACACTAAACCCTAAACCCTAAACCTAACAATAACCATAACCCTAACCCTAACCCCTAACCCTTACCCTAACCCTAACCCTAACCATAATCCTAACCCTAACCCTAACCCTAACCCTAACCCTAACCCTAACCTTAACCCTAAACCTAATCCTAACCCTAACCTTAACCCTAATCCTAACCCTAACCCTAACCTTAACCCTAACCGTAACCATAACACTAAACTCTAAACCCTAAACCTAATCCACCCTAAACCTTAAACAATCCTAAACCATAAACCTTAGACCCTAAATCCTAAATCTAACAATAAACCTAAACCTAACCCTAAATCTAACCCTAACCCTAACCCTAACCCTCAACCCTCCCTGACCCTAACCCTAACCCTAACCCTAACACTAACCCTAAACCTAACCCTGACCCTAATCCTAACACTAACCCTATTTCTAATTCTAACTCTAACACCAATCCTAAACTTAAACCTAACCCCCTAATAATAACCCTAACCCTAACACTAACCCTAACCCCTAACCTTAACCCTAACCCTAATCCTAACCCTAACCCTAACTCTAACCCTAACCCTAACCCTAAACCTAATCCTAAACCTTACCCTAACCCTAACTTTAACCCTAACCCTAATCCTAACACTAAACCCTAAACCATAAACCTAACCCTAACCCTAAAACTAAACTTTAAATCCTAAACCTAATCTACCCTAAACCTTAAACAATCCTAAACCCTAAACCCTGAACCCTAAACCTAACCCTAACCCTAACCCTAACACTAACCATAACCCTAACACTAAATTGTAAACCCTAAATTTAAGTTACGATAAACCTTAAACAATCCTAAACCCTAAACCTTAAACCCTAAACCTAACAATTACCATAACCCTAACCCTAATCCTAACCCTAACCCTAACCCTAAACGTAACCCTAACACTAAACCTAACCCTAACCCTAAACCTAACCCTAACCATAAACCTAACACTAACACTAAACCTAATCCTAACCCTAACCCTAACCCTAACCTGACCCTAACCCTAACCCTAACCCTAACCTTAATCTTAACTCTAACCCTAATCCTAACAATAAACCTAAACCTAACCCTAACCCTAACCCTAAACCTAACACTAACCTTAACCCTAACCCTAACCCTAACCCTAACAGTAATCCCTAAACCCTAAACCTAACCCTAACGATATCCCAAACACAAAACTCTAAACCCTAAAAATAATCCACCCTAAACCTTAAACAATCCTAAATCCTAAACCTTTACCCTAAACCCTAAACCCTAAACCTAACAATATCCATGACCCTAAACGTAACCCTAAACCTAACCCTAACCCTAACCCTAATCCGAACACTAAACCCTAAACCCTAAACCTAACCCTAACCTTAACACTATACTCTAAACCCTAAACCTAATCTACCCTAAACCTTAAACAATCCTAAACCCAAAACCTTAGACCCTAAAAACTAAACCCTAAACCTAACAATAAACCTAACCCTAACCCTAACCCTAACCCTAAACCTAACCCTAACCGTAACCCTAACCCTAAACCTAACCCTAAACTTAAGCCTAACCATAAACCTAACCCTAACCCTAACCCTAACCGTAACCCTAACCCTAACCCTAACCGTAACACTAACCCTAACCCTAAACCTAACCCTAACCCTAACCTTAACCTTAACCATAACACTAAACTCTAAACCCTAAACCTAATCCACCCTAAACCTTAAATATCCTAAACCATAAACCTTAAACCCTAAACCCTAAATCTAACAATAAACCTAAACCTAATCCTAAATCTATCCCTAACCCTAACCCTAACCCTAAACCTAACCCTGACCTTAACCCTAACCCTAATCCTAACACTAACCATAACCCTAATCCTAACCCTAACCACAACCTTAACCCTAACCATAACCCTAACCCTAAACATAACCCTAACCCTAACCCAAACCCTAACCCTAAACCTAACCCTAACCCTAACCGTAACCATAACACTAAACTCTAAACCCTAAACCTAATCCACCCTAAACCTTAAACAATCCTAAACCACAAACCTTAAACCCTAAACCCTAAATCTAACAATAAACCTAAACCTAACCCTAAATCTAACCCTAACCCTAACCCTAACCATAAACCTAATCCTAACACTAACCATAACCCAAACACTAACCCTAACCCTAAACCTAATCCTAACCTTTACCCTAACCCTAACTTTAACCCTAACCCTAATCCTAACACTAAACCCTAAACCCTAAACCTAACCCTAACCCTAAAACTAAACTTTAAATCCTAAACCTAATCTACCCTAAACCTTAAACAATCCTAAACCATAAACCCTGAACCCTAAACCTAACCCTAACCCTAACCCTAACACTAACCATAACCCTAACACAAAATTGTAAACCCTAAATTTAAGTTACGATAAACCTTAAACAATCCTAAACCCTAAACCTTAAACCCTAAACCTAACAATTACCATAACCCTACCCCTAATCCTAACCCTAACCCTAACCCTAAACGTAACCCTAACACTAAACCTAACACTAACCCTAACCCTAACCCTAAACCTAACACTAACACTAAACCTAATCCTAACCCTAACCCTAACCCTAAACCTGACCCTAACACTAACCCTAACCCTAACCCTAATCCTAACTCTAACCCTAATCCTAACAATAAACCTAAACCTAACCCTAACCCTAACCCTAAACCTAACACTAACCTTAACCCTAACCCTAACCCTAACCCTAACAGTAATCCCTAAACCCTAAACCTAACCCTAACAATATCCCAAACACAAAACTCTAAACCCTAAAAATAATCCACCCTAAACCTTAAACAATCCTAAATCCTAACCTTTACCCTAAACCCTAAACCTAACAATATCCATGAGCCTAAACGTAACCCTAAACCTAACCCTAACCTTAACCCTAATCCGAACACTAAACCCTAAACCCTAAACCTAACCCTAACCTTAACACTAAACTCTAAACCCTAAACCTAATCTACCCTAAACCTTAAACAATCCTAAACCCAAACCTTAGTCCCTAAACACTAAACCCTAAACCTAACAATAAACCTAACCCTAACCCTAACCCGAACCCTAACCCTAAACCTAACCCTAACCGTAACCCTAACCCTAAACCTAACCCTAACCTTAAGCCTAACCATAAACATAACCCTAACCCTAAACCGAACTTTAACCCTAACTTTAACCCTAAACCTAACAATAAACATAATCATAACCCTTACCCTAACACTAAGCCTAACCCTAACCTTAACCCTAACCATAACCCTAACCCAAAACCTAACCCTAACCCTAACCCAAACCCTAACCCTAAACCTAACCCTAACCATAACCGTAACCATAACACTAAACTCTAAACCCTAAACCTAATCCACCCTAAACCTTAAACAATCCTAAACCACAAACCTTAAACCCTAAACCCTAAATCTAACAATAAACCAAAACCTAACCCTAAATCTAACCCTAACCCTAACCCTAACCCTAAACCTAATCCTAACACTACCCTTAACCCAAACACTAACCCTAACCCTAACCCTAAACCTAACCCTAACCTTAAACCTCACACTAACCCTAATCCTAACACAAAACCTTAAACTTTAAATCTAACCCTAACCCTAACCCTACCCCTAACCCTAACCCTAACCCTATCCCTAAACCTAACCCTTACCCTAATCCTAACACTAACCCTATTTCTAATTGTAACCCTAACACTAATCCTAAATTTAAACCTAACTCCCTAATAATAACCCTAACCCTAAACCTAACCCTAACCCTAACCCCCCCAACCCTAACCTTAACCCTAACCCTAACCCTAACCGTAACTCTAACCCTAACCCTAACCGTAACTCTATCCCTAACCCTAACACTAACTCTAACCCTAACCCTAACCCTAACCCTAAACCTAACCCTAACCCTAACCCTAACCCTAACCCTAACCCTAACCCTAACCCTAACCGTAACCATAAGACTAAACTCTAAACCCTAAACCTAATCCACCCTAAACCTTAAACAATCCTAAACCATAAACCTTAAACCCAAAACCCTAAATCTAACAATAAACCTAAACCTAACCCTAAATCTAACACTAACCCTTACCGTAAACCTAAACCTTCCCCTGACCATAAACCAAAGCCTAATCCTAACAATAACCATAACCCAAACAAAGACTAACCCTAACCCTAAACCTAACCCTAACCCTAAACCTCACACCTACCCTATCCCTAACCCTAACCCTAACCCTAACCCTAACCCTAACCCTAACACTATCCCTAACCCCTAACACTAACCCTAACCCTAACCTCTAACCCTAACCCTAACCCAAACCCTAACCCTAACCCTAACCCTAACCCTAACCCTAACCCTAACCCTATCCCTAACCCTAACCCTTATCCTAACACTAACACTAACCTTAACCCTAACCCTAACCTAAACCCTCACCCTAACCATCACCCTAACCCTAAACCTAACCCTAAAACCCTAAATCCTAAACCCTAAACCCTGAAAAACCCTAAACACTAATTCCAAAAGCACCCTAACCCCTAAACTCTCAACACTAAACGCTAAAAAACCCTAAACCTTAAACCCTAAACACTAAACCCTAAACAAGCCTAAACCCTAAAACCATTAACACTATACCCTAAACAACCCTAAACTCTTAACCCTAAACATTATAGCCTAAACCCTAAAACACTATACAACCTTAAACCCTAAACCTTAAAATATCCTAAATCATAAATCCTGAACAACCTTAAACACTAAATCATAAAAAACCCTAAAAAAACCTAAACAACTCTAAACGCTAAAACATAAACAACCCTAAACATTAAACTATCTTAAACGCTAAACCCTATACCCTAAACCTAAACCACCCTAAAACTTAAACAATCCTAAACCCTAAACCTTAAACCATAAACCCTAAATTTTAAACCATAAATTTAAGAATAACCATAACCCTAACCCTAACCCTAAACCTAAATTTAACCCTAACCCCTAACCCTAACCCTAAACCTAACCCTGACCCTAATCCTAACACTAACCCTATTTCTAATTCTTACCCTAACACTAATCCTAAACTTAAACCTAACCCCCTAATAATAACCCTAACCCTAACACTAACCCTAACCCCTAACCATAACCCTAACCCTAACCCTAACCCTAACCTAACCCTAACCCTAACCCTAACCCTATCCCAAACCCTAACACTAACCCCCTAACTTTTACCATAACCCTAACCCTAACCCTAATCCTAACCCTTACCATAACCCTAACCCTAACCCTAACCCCATCCCTAACCCTAACCCTAACTGTAACCATAACACTAAACTCTAAACCCTAAACCTAATCTACCCTAAACCTTAAACAATCCTAAACCATAAACCTTAGACCCTAAATCTTAAATCTAACAATAAACCTAAACCTAACCCTAAATCTAACCCTAACCCTATCCCTAACCCTAAACCTAACCCTGACCCTAAACCTAACCCTAATCCTAACACTAACCATAACTCTAACCCTAACATTAACCCTAACCTTAACCCTAACCCTAACCCTAACCCTAACCCTAACTCTAACCCTAACCCTAACACTAACCGTAACCATAGTACTAAACTCTAAACCCTAAACCTAATCTACCCTAAACCTTAAACAATCCTAAACCTTAAACCTTAAACCCTAAACCCTAAATCTAACAATAAACCTAAACCTAACCCTAAATCTGACCCTAACCCTAACCCTAACCCTAAACCTAAACCTGACCCTAACCCTAACCCTAATAATAACACTAATCATAACCCAAACACTAACCCTAACCCTAACCCTAAACCTAACCCTAAACCTCACACTATCCCTATTACTAACACTAAACCCTAAACTTTAAATCTAACCCTAACACTAACCCTACCCTTAACCCTAACCCTAACCATATCCCTAAACCTAACCCTGACCCTAATCCTAACACTAACCCTATTTCTAATTCTAACCCGAACACTAATCCTGAACTAAAACCTAACCCCCTAATAATAACCCTAACCTAACCCTAACCCTAACCCTAACCCTAACACTAACCCCTAACCCCTAACACTAACCCTAACCCTAACCCCTAACCCTAACCCTAACCCTAACCCTAAACTTAACCCTAACCCTAACCCTAACCCTAACCCTATCCCTAACCCTAACCCTTACCCTAACACTAACACTAACCTTAACCCTAACCCTAACCTTAACCCTCACCCTAACCCTCACCTTAACCCTAAACCTAACCCTAACACTAACACTAACACCCTAAATTTTAAACCCTAAACCCCGAAAAACCCTAAACACTAATTCCAAAAGCGCCCTAAACCCTAAACTGTAAACACTAAACTCTAAAAAACCCTAAACCCTAAACCCTAAACACTAAACACTAAACAAGCCTAAACCCTAAAACCATTAACACTATACCCTAAACAACCCTAAACCCATAACCCTAAACAATATACCCTAAACCCTAAAACACTATACAACCTTAAACCCTAAACCTTAAAATATCCTAAATCATAAATCCTGAACAACCCTAAACACTAAATCATAAACAACCCTAAAAAACCCTAAACAACTCTAAACGCTAAAACCTAAACAACCCTAAACATTAAAGAATCTTAAACGCTAAACCCTATACCCTAAACCTAAACCACCCTAAAACTTAAACAATCCTAAACCCTA
>NW_027667640.1:2295000-2305000 GCF_963924665.1 Micromys minutus | reverse complement strand
TAACCCTAACCCTAACCCTAACCCCATCCCTAACCCTAACCCTAACCGTAACCATAACACTAAACTCTAAACCCTAAACCTAATCCACCCTAAACCTTAAACAATCCTAAACCATAAACCTTAAATACTAAACCCTAAATCTAACAATAAACCTAAACCTAACCCTAAATCTAACCCTAACCCTATCCCTAACACTAAACCTAACCCTGACCCTAACCCTAACACTAATCCTAACACTAACCATAACCCTAACCCTAACACTAACCCTAACCTTAACCCTAACCCTAACCCTAACCCTAACCCTAACCCTAACTCTAACCCTAACCCTAACCGTAACAATAATACTAAACTCTAAACCCTAAACCTAATCCACCCTTAAACTTAAACAATCCTAAACCATAAACCTTAAACCCTAAACCCTAAATCTAACAATAAACCTAAACCTAACCCTAAATCTAACCCTAACCCTAACCCTAACCCTAAACATAAACATGACCCTAACCCTAATCCTAATCCTAACACTAATCATAACCCAAAAACTAACCCTAACCCTAACCCTAAACCTAACCCTAAGCCTCAACCTATCCCTAATCTTAACAATTAACCCTAAACCTTAATTCTAACCCTAACCCTAACCCTACCCTTAACCCTAACCCTAACCATATTTCTAAACCTTATCCTGACCCTAATCCTAACACTAACCCTATTTCTAATTCTAACCCTAACACTAATCCTAAACTAAAACCTAACCCCCTAATAATAACACTAAAACTAAACCTAACCCTAACCCTAACCCTAATCGTAACCCTAACACTAACCCCTAACCCCTAACACTAACCCGAACCAAAACCCCTAACCCTAACCCTAACCCTAACCCTAACCTTAACCCTAATCCTAACCCTAACCCTAACCATATCCCTAACCCTTACCCTTATTCTAACACTAACACTAACCTTAACCCTAACCCTAACCTTAACCCTCACCCTAACCCTCACCTTAACCCTAAACCTAACCCTAACACTAACCCTAACACCCTAAATCCTAAACCCTAAACCCCGAAAAACCCTAAACACTAATTCCAAAAGCACCCTAAACCCTAAACTATAAACACTAAACGCTAAAAAACCCTAAACCCTAAACCCTAAACACTAAACCCTAAACAAGCCTAAACCCTAAAACCATTAACACTATACCCTAAACAACCCTAAACCCTTAACCCTAAACATTATACCCTAAACCCTAAAACACTATACAACCTTAAACCCTAAACCTTAAAATATCCTAAATCATAAATAATGAACAACCCTAAACACTAAATTATAAACAACCCTAAAAAACCCTAAACAACTCTAAACGCTAAAACCTAAACAACCCTAACCATTAAACAATCTTAAACGCTAAATTTTGTACCCTAAACCTAAACCACCCTAAAACTTAAACAATCCTAAACCCTAAACCTTAAACCATAAACCCTAAATTTTAAACCATAAATCTAAGAATAACCATAACCCTAACCCTAATCCTAAACCTAAACCTAACCCTAACCTCAACCCTAACCTTAACCCCATAACCCTAACCCTAACCTTAAGCCTAACATAACCCCATAACCCTAACTCTAACCCTAACTCTAACCCTAATGCTAACCCTAACCCTAACCCTAACCCTAACCCCTTAACCTTAATCCCTAAATCCTAAACCCTGAACAACCATAAATACTAAACCCTGAACAACCCTAAATCATAAACCCTGAATAACCCTAAACACTAACCTCTAAACAACCCTAAACAACCCTAATGACTAAACCATAAACAACCCTAAACACTAAACCCTAAACAACCCTATACCTTAAACCTTAAACACTAAACCCTAAATAACCCTAAACCCTAAACCATTAACACTATACCCTAAACAACACTAAACACTAAATCCAAAACAACCCTAAAACCTAAACCTTAAACACTAAACCTTAAACAACCCTAAACCCTAAACACTAAACCCTAAACAACCCTAAACTTTTAACCCTAAACACTATACCCTAAACAACCCTAAACCTTAAACAATCCTAAACTCTAAACCCTAAACCCTTAACCTAAACCACCCTAAATCTTAAACAATCCTAAACCCTAAACCTTAAACCCTAAACACTAAACCCTAAACCATAAACCTAACAATAACCATAACCCTAACCCTAACCCCTAACCCTTACCCTAACCCTAACCCTAACCCTAATCCTAACCCTAACCCTAACCCTAACCCTAACCCTAACCCTAACCCTAACCCTAACCCTAAACCTAACCCTAACCTTAACCCTAATCCTAACCCTAACCCTAACCCTAACCGTAACCCTAAACCTAAACCTAATCCTAACCCTAACCCTAACCCTAACCCTAACCCTAACCCTAACCCTAAATCTAACACTAACCCTAACCCTAACCCTAAACCCTCCCTGACCCTAACCCTAACCCTAACCCTAAACCTAACCCTGACCCTAATCCTAACACTAACCCTATTTCTAATTCTAAGCCTAACACTAATCATAAATTTAAACCTAACCCCCTAATAATAACCCTAACCCTTTCAATAACCCTAACACCTAAACCTAACCCTAACCCTAACCCTAACCCTAACACTAACCCCTAACCCCTAACACTAAACCTAACCCTAACCCCTAACCCTAACCCTAACCCTAAACCTAACCCTAACCCTAAACCTAACCCTAACCCTATCCCTAACCCTAACCCTTACCCTAACACTAACACTAACCTTAACCCTAACCCTAACCTTAACCCTCACCCTAACCCTCACCTTAACCCTAAACCTAACCCTAACACTAACCCTAACACCCAAAATCCTAAACCCTAAGCCCCGAAAAACCCTAAACACTAATTCCAAAAGCACCCTAAACCTAAACTATAAACACTAAACGCTAAAAAACCCTAAACCCTAAACACTGAACCCTAAACAAGCCTAAACCCTAAAACCATTAACACTATACCCTAAACAACCCTAAACCCTTAACCCTAAACATTATACCCTTAACCCTAAAACACTATACAACCTTAAACCCTAAACCTTAAAATATCCTAAATCATAAATCCTGAACAACCCTAAACACTAAATTATAAACAACTCTAAAAAACCCTAAACAACTCTAAACGATAAAACCTAAACAACCCTAACTATTAAACAATCTTAAACGCTAAATTCTATACCCTAAACCTAAACCACCCTAAAACTTAAACAATCCTAAACCCTAAACCTTAAACCATAAGCCCTAAATTTTAAACCATAAATCTAAGAATAACCATAACCCTAACCCTAACCCTAAACCTAAACCTAACCCTAACCCCAACCCTAACCTTAACCCCATAACCCTAACCCTAACTTTAAGCCTAACATAACCCCATAACCCTAACTCTAACCCTAACTCTAACCCTAACTCTAACCCTAATGCTAACCCTAACCCTAACCCTAACCCTAACCCTAACCCCTTAACCTTAATCCCTAAATTCTAAACCCTGAACAACCATAAATCCTAAACCCTGAACAACCCTAAATCATAAACCCTGAATAACCCTAAACACTAACCTCTAAACAACCCTAAACAACCCTAATCACTAAAACATAAACAACCCTAAACACTAAACCCTAAACAACCCTATACACTAAACCTTAAACACTAAACCCTAAATAACCCTAAACCCTAAACCATTAACACTATACCCTAAAGAACACTAAACACTCAACCCCAAACAACCCTAAAACCTAAACCTTAAACACTAAACCTTAAACAACCCTAAACCCTACACACTAAACCCTAAAAAACCCTAAACTTTTAACCCTAAACTCTATACCCTAAACAACCCTAAACCTTAAACAATCCTAAACTCTAAACGCTAAACCCTTAACCTAAACCACCCTAAATCTTAAACAATCCTAAACCCTAAACCTTAAACCCTAAACACTAAACCTTAAACCCTAAACCTAACAATAACCATAACCCTAACCCTAACCCCTAACCCTTACCCTAACCCTAACCCTAACCCTAATCCTAACCCTAACCCTAACCCTAACCCTAACCCTAACCCTAACCCTAACCCTAAACCTAATCCTAACCCTAACCTTAACCCTAATCCTAACCCTAACCCTAACCCTAAACCTAACTGTAACCATAACACTAAACTCTAAAGCCTAAAGCTAATCCACCCTAAACCTTAAAAAATCATAAACCATAAACCTTAGACCCTAAATCCTAAATCTAACAATAAACCTAAACCTAACCCTAAATCTAACCCTAACCCTAACCCTAACCCTAAACCCTCCCTGACTTTAACCCTAATCCTAACCCTAACCCTAACCCTAAACCTAACCCTGACCCTAATCCTAATACTAACCCTATTTCTAATTCTTACCCTAACACTTATCCTAAACTTAAACCTAACCCCCTAATAATAACCCTAACCCTAACACTAACCCTAACCCCTAACCCTAACCCTAACCCTAACCCTAACCCTAACCTAACCCTAACCCTAACCCTAACCCTAACCCAAACCCTAACACTAACCCCCTAACTTTTACCATAACCCTAACCCTAACCCTAACCCTAACCCTTACCATAACCCTAACCCTAACCCTAACACCATCCCTAACCCTAACATTAACCGTAACCATAACAGTAAACTCTAAACCCTAAACCTATTCCACCCTAAACCTTAAACAATCCTAAACCATAAACCTTAAACCCTAAACCCTAAATCTAACAATAAACCTAAACCTAACCCTAAATCTAACCCTAACCCTATCCCTAACCCTAAACCTAACCCTGACCCTAAACCTAACCCTAATCCTAACACTAACCATAACTCTAACCCTAACATTAACCCTAACCTTAACCCTAACCCTAACCCTAACCCTAACCCTAACCCTAACTCTAACCCTAACCCTAACACTAACCGTAACCATAATACTAAACTCTAAACCCTAAACCTAATCTACCCTAAACCTTAAACAATCCTAAACCTTAAACCTTAAACCCTAAACCCTAATTCTAACAATAAACCTAAACCTAACCCTAAATCTGACCCTAACCCTAACCCTAACCCTAAACCTAAACCTGACCCTAACCCTAACCCTAATAATAACACTAATCATAACCCAAACACTAACCCTAACCCTAACCCTAAACCTAACCCTAAACCTCACACTATCCCTAATCCTAACACTAAACCCTAAACTTTAAATCTAACCCTAACCCTAACTCTACCCTTAACACTAACCCTAACCATATCCCTAAACCTAACCCTGACTCTAATCCTAACACTAACCCTATTTCTAATTCTAACCCTAACACTAATCCTAAACTAAAACCTAACCCCCTAATAATAAACCTAACACTAAACCTAACCCTAACCCTAACCCTAACCCTAACCCTAACACTAACCCCTAACCCCTAACACTAACCCTAACCCTAACCCCTAACCCTAACCCTAACCCTAACCCTAAACTTAACCCTAACCCTAACCCTAACCCTAACCCTATCCCTAACCCTAACCCTTACCCTAACACTAACACTAACCTTAACCCTAACCCTAACCTTAACCCTCACCCTAACCCTCACCTTAACCCTAAACCTAACCCTAACACTAACACTAACACCCTAAATCCTAAACCCTAAACCCCGAAAAACCCTAAACACTAATTCCAAAAGCACCCTAAACTCTAAACTGTAAACACTAAACGCTAAAAAACCCTAAACCCTAAACCCTAAACACTAAACACTAAACAAGCCTAAACCCTAAAACCATTAACACTATACCCTAAACAACCCTAAACCCTTAATCCTAAACAATATACCCTAAACCCTAAAACACTATACAACCTTAAACCCTAAACCTTAAAATATCCTAAATCATAAATCCTGAACAACCCTAAACACTAAATCATAAACAACCCTAAAAAACCCTAAACAAGTCTAAACGCTAAAACCTAAACAACCCTAAACATTAAAGAATCTTAAACGCTAAACCCTATACCCTAAACCTAAACCACCCTAAAACTTAAACAATCCTAAACCCTAAACCTTAAACCATAAACCCTAAAATTTAAACATTAAATCTAAGAATAACCATAACCCTAACCCTAACCCTAAACCTAAACCTAACCCTAACCCCAACCCTAACCTTAACCCCAAAACCCTAACCCTAACCTTAAGCCTAACATAACCCCATAACCCTAACTCTAACCCTAACTATAACCCTAATGCTAACCCTAACCCTAACCCTAACCCTAACCCTAACCCCTTAACCTTAATCCCTAAATCCTAAACCCTGAACAACCATAAATCCTAAACCCTGAACAACCCTAAATCATAAACCCTGAATAACCCTAAACACTAACCTCTAAACAACCCTAAACAACCCTAATCACTAAACCATAAACAACCCTAAACACTAAATCCTAAACAACCCTATACCCTAAACCTTAAACACTAAACCCTAAATAACTCTAAACCATAAACCATTAACACTATACCCTAAACAACACTAAACACTAAACTCAAAACAACCCTAAAACCTAAACCTTAAACACTAAACCTTAAACAACCCTAAACCCTAAACACTAAACCCAAAACAACCCTAAACTTTTAACCCTAAACACTATACCCTAAACAACCCTAAACCTTAAACAATCCTAAACTCTAAACCCTAAACCCTTAACCTAAACCACCCTAAATCTTAAACAATTTTAAACCCTAAACTTTAAACCCTAAACACTAAACCCTAAACCCTAAACCTAACAATAACCATAACCCTAACCCTAACCCCTAACCCTTACCCTAACCCTAACCCTAACCCTAATCCTAACCCTAACCCTAACCCTAACCCTAACCCTAACCCTAACCCTAACCCTAACCCTAACCCTAACCCTAACCCTAAACCTAAACCTAATCCTAACCCTAACCTTAACCCTAATCCTAACCCTAACCCTAACCCTAACCCTAACCGTAACCATAACACTAAACTCTAAACCCTAAACCTAATCCACCCTAAACCTTAAACAATCCTAAACCATAAACCTTAGACCCTAAATCCTAAATCTAACAATAAACCTAAACCTAACCCTAAATCTTACCCTAAACCTAACCCTAACCCTAAACCCTCCCTGACCCTAACCCTCACCCTAACCCTAACCCTAACACTAAACCTAACCCTGACCCTAATCCTAACACTAACCCTATTTCTAATTCTAACCCTAACACTAATCCTAAACTTTAACCTAACCCCCTAATAATAACCCTAACCCTAACACTAACCCTAACCCCTAACCCTAACCCTAACCCTAACCCTAACCTAACCCTAACCCTAACCCTAATCCTAACCCTAACACTAACCCCTAACCCTTACCCTAACCCTAACCCTAACCCTCACCCTAACCATTACCCTAACCCTAACACTAACCCTAACCCTAACCCTAACCCTAACCCTAACACTAACCGTAACCATAACACTAAACTCTAAACCCTAAACCTAATCCACCCTAAACCTTAAACAATCCTAAACCATAAACCTTAAACCCTAAACCCTAAATCTAACAATAAACCTAAACCTGACCCTAAATCTAACCCTAACCCTAACCCTAACCCTAAACCTAACCCTGACCCTAACACTAACCCTAATCCTAACACTAACCATAAACCTAACCCTAACCCTAACCCTAACCTTAACCCTAACCCTAACCCTAACCCTAACCCTAACCCTAACCCTAACCCCTTAAGCTTAATCCCTAAATCCTAAACCCTGAACAACCATAAATCCTAAACCCTGAACAACCCTAAATCATAAACCCTGAATAACCCTAAACACTAACCTCTAAACTACCCTAAATAACCCTAATCACTAAACCATAAACAACCCTAAACACTAAACCCTAAACAACCCTATACACTAAACCTTAAACACTAAACCCTAAATAATCCTAAACCCTAAACCATTAGCACTATACCCTAAACAACACTAAACACTAAACCCAAAACAACCCTAAAACCTAAACCTTAAACACTAAAACTTAAACAACCCTAAACCCTAAACACTAAACCCTAAACAACCCTAAATTTTAACCCTAAACACTATACCCTAAACAACACTAAACCTTAAACAATCCTAAACTATAAACCCTAATCCCTTAACCAAAACCACCCTAAATCTTAAACTATCCTAAACCCTAAACCTTAAACCCTAAATATTAAACCCTAAACCCTAAACCTAACAATAACCATAACCGTAACCCTAACCCCTAACCCTTACCCTAACCCTAACCCTAACCCTAATCCTAACCCTAACCCTAACCCTAACCCTAACCCTAACCCTAACCCTAAACCTAATCCTAACCCTAACCTTAACCCTAATCCTAACCCTAACCCTAACCCTATCCGTAACCATAACACTAAACTCTAAACCCTAAACCTAATCCACCCTAAACCTTAAACAATCCTAAACCATAAACCTTAGACCCTAAATCCTAAATCTAACAATAAACCTAAACCTAAACCTAAATCTAACCCTAACCCTAACCCTAACCCTAAACCCTCCCTAACCCTAACCCTAACCCTAATCCTAACCCTAAACCTAACCCTAACCGTAACCCTAACCCTAAACCTAACCTTGACCCTAATCCTAACACTAACCCTATTTCTAATTTTAACCCTAACACTAATCCTAAACTTAAACCTAACCCCCTAATGATAAACCTAACCCTAACACTAACCCTTACCCCTAACCCTAACCCTAACCCTAACCCTAACCTAACCCTAACCCTAACCCTAACCCTAACCCTAACCCTAACACTAACCCCTAACCCTTACCCTAACCCTAACCCTAACCCTAACCCTAACCATTACCCTAACCCTAAACCTAACCCTAACCCTAACCCTATCCCTAACACTAACCGTAACCATAACACTAAACTCTAAACCCTAAACCTAATCCACCCTAAACCTTAAACAATCCTAAACCATAAATCTTAAACCCTAAACACTAAATCTAACAATAAACCTAAACCTGACCCTAAATCTAACCCTAACCCTAACCCTAACCCTAAACCTAACCCTGACCCTAACACTAACCCTAATCCTAACACTAACCATAACCCTTACCCTAACCCTAACCCTAACCCTAACCTAACCCTAACCCTAACCCTAACTCTAACCCTAACCCTAACACTAACCCCCTAACTTTTACCCTAACCCTAACCCTAACATTAACCCTAACCTTAACCCTAACCCTAACCCTAACCCTAACTCTAACCCTAACTTTAACCCTAACCGTAACCATAATACTAAACTCTAAACCCTAAACCTAATCTACCCTAAACCTTAAACGATCCTAAACCCTAAACCCTAAATCTAACAATAAACCTAAACCTAACCCTAAATCTAACTCTAACCCTAACCCTAACCCTAAACCTAAACCGGACCCTAACCCTAACCCTAATAATAACACTAATCATAACCCAATCACTAACCCTAACCCTAACCCTAAACCTAACCATAAACCTCACACTATCCCTAATCCTAACACTAAACACTAAACTTTAAATCTAACCCTAACCCTAACTCTACCCTTAACCCTAACCCTAACCATATCCCTAAACCTAATTCTGACCCTAATCCTAACACTAACTCTATTTCTAATTCTAACCCTAACACTAATCCTAAACTAAAACCTAACCCCCTAATAATAACCCTAACACAAAACCTAACCCTAACCCTAACCCTAACCCTAAAACTAACCCCTAACCCCTAACACTAACCCTAACACTAACCCCTAACCCTAACCCTAACCCTAACCCTAACCTTAACCCTAACCCTAACCCTAACCCTAACCCTATCCCTAACCCAAACCCTTACCCTAACACTAACACTAACCTTAACCCTAACCCTAACCTTAACCCTCACCCTAACCCTCACCTTAACCCTAAACCTAACCCTAACACTAACCCTAAC
>NW_027667640.1:2260000-2282500 GCF_963924665.1 Micromys minutus | reverse complement strand
AACCCTAAACCTAATCCACCCTAAACCTTAAACAATCCTAAATCATAAACCGTAGACCCTAAACCCTAAATCTAACATTAAACCTAAACCTAACCTTAAATCTAACCCTAACCCTAAACCCTCCCTGACCCTAACCCTAACCCTAACCCTAACCCTAACCCTAAACCTAACCCTGACCCTAATCCTAACACTAAACCTATTTCTAATTCTAACCCTAACACTAATCCTAAACTTAACCCTAACCCCCTAATAATAACCCTAACCCTAAAACTAACCCTAAACCCTAACCCTAACCCTAACCCTAACCCTAACCCTAACCCTAACCTAACCCTAACCCTAACCCTAACCCAAACCCTAACACTAACCCCCTAACTTTTACCCTAACCCTAACCCTAAACCTAACCCTTACCATAACCCTAACCTTAACCCTAACCCCATCCCTAAACCTAACCCTAACCGTAACCATAACACTAAACTCTAAACCCTAAACCTAATCCACCCTAAACCTTGAACAATCCTAAACCATAAACCTTAAACCCTAAACCCTAAATCTAACAATAAACCTAAACCTAACCCTAAATCTAACCCTAACCCTAACCCTAACCCTAACCCTAAACCTAACCCTAAAACTCACACTATCCCTAATCCTAACACTAAACCCTAAACTTTAAATCTAACCCTAACCCTAACCCTACCCTTAACCCTAACCCTATCCCTAAACCTAACCCTGACCCTAATCCTAACACTAACCCTATTTCTAATTCTAGCCCTAACACTAATCCTAAATTAAAACCTAACCCCCTAATAATAACCCTAACACTAAACCTAACCCTAACCCTAACCCTAACCCTAACACTAACCCCTAACCCCTAACTCTAACCCTAACCCTAACCCCTAACCCTAACCCTAACCTTAACCCTAACCCTAACCCTAACCCTATCCGTAACCCTAACCCTTACCCTAACACTAAAACTAACCTTAACCCTAACCCTAACCTTAACCCTCACCCTAACCCTCACCTTAACCCTAAACATAACCCTAACACTAACCCTAACACCCTAAATCCTAAACCTTAAACCCCGAAAAACCCTAAACACTAATTCCAAAAGCACCCTAAACCCTAAACTATAAACACTAAACGCTAAAAAACCCTAAACCATAAACCCTAAACACTAAACCCTAAACAAGCCTAAACCCTAAAACCATTAACACTATACCCTAAACAACCCTAAACCCTTAACCCTAAACATTATACCCTAAACCCTAAAACACTATACAACCTTAAACCCTAAACCTTAAAATATCCTAAATCATAAATCCAGAACAACCCTAAAAACTAAATTATAAACAACCCTAAAAAACCCTAATCAACTCTAAACGCTAAAACCTAAACAACCCTAACCATTAAACAATCTTAAACGCTAAATTCTATACCCTAAACCTAAACCACCCTAAAACTTAAACAATCCTAAACCCTAAACCTTAAACCATAAACCCTAAATTTTAAACCATAAATCTAAGAATAAACATAACCCTAACCCTATCCCTAAACCTAAACCTAACCCTAACCCCAACCCTAACCTTAACCCCATAACCCTAACCCTAACCTTAAGCCTAACATAACCCCATAACCCTAACTCTAACCCTAACTCTAACCCTAACTCTAACCCTAATGCTAACCCTAACCCTAACCCTAACCCTAACCCTAACCCTAACCCCTTAACCTTAATCCCTAAATCCTAAACCCTGAACAACCATAATTCCTAAACCCTGAACAACCCTAAATCATAAATCCTGAATAACCCTAAACACTAACCTCTAAACAACCCTAAACAACCCTAATCACAAAACCATAAACAACCCTAAACACTAAACCCTAAACAACCCTATACCCTAAACCTTAAACACTAAACCCTAAATAACCCTAAACCCTAAACCATTAACACTATACCCTAAACAACACTAAACACTAAACCCAAAACAACCCTAAAACCTAAATATTTAACACTAAACCTTAAACAACCCTAAACCCTAAACACTAAACCCTAAACAACCCTAAACTTTTAACCCTAAACTCTATACCCTAAACAACCCTAAACCTTAAACAATCCTAAACCCTAAACCTTAAACCCTAAACACTAAACCCTAAACCCTAAACCTAACAATAACCATAACCCTAACCCTAACCCCTAACCCTTACCCTAACCCTAACCCTAATCCTAACCCTAACCCTAACCCTAACCCTTACCCTAACCCTAACCCTAACCCTAATCCTAACCCTAACCCTAACCCTAACCCTAACCTTAACCCTAACCCTAACCCTAAACCTAAACCTAATCCTAACCCTAACCTTAACCCTAATCCTAACCCTAACCCTAACCCTAACCCTAACAGTAACCATAACACTAAACTCTAAACCCTAAACCTAATCCACCCTAAACCTTAAACAATCCTAAACCATAAACCTTAGACCCTAAATCCTAAATCTAACAATAAACCTAAACCTAACCCTAAATCTAACCCTAACCCTAACCCTAACCCTAAACCCTCCCTGACTTTAAATTTAACCCTAACCCTAACCCTAACCCTAAACCTAACCCTGACCCTAATCCTAACACTAACCCTATTTCTAATTCTAACCCTAACACTAATCCTAAACTTAAACCTAACCTCCTAATAATAACCCTAACCCTAACACTAACCCTAACCCCTAACCCAAACCCTATCCCTAACCCTAACCTAACCCTAACCCTAACCCTAACCCTAACCCAAACCCTAACACTAACCTTCTAACTTTTACCATAACCCTAACCCTAACCCTAACCCTTACCATAACCCTAACCCTAACCCTAACCCCATCCCTAACCCTAACCCTAACCGTAACCATAACACTAAACTCTAAACCCTAAACCTAATCCACCCTAAACCTTAAACAATCCTAAACCATAAACCTTAAACCCTAAACCCTAAATCTAACAATATACCTAAACCTAACCCTAAATCTAACCCTAACCCTATCCCTAACCCTAAACCTAACGTGACCCTAACCCTAACCCTAATCCTAACACTAACCATAACCCTAACCCTAACATTAACCCTAACCTTAACACTAAACCTAACCCTAACCCTAACCCTAACCCTAACTCTAACCCTAACCCTAACCCTAACCGTAACCATAATACTAAACTCTAAACCCTAAACCTAATCTACCCTAAACCTTAAACAATCCTAAACCTTAAACCTTAAACCCTAAACCCTAAATCTAACAATAAACCTAAACCTAACCCTAAATCTAACCCTAACCCTAACCCTAACCCTAAACCTAAACCTGACCCTAACCCTAACACTAATGATAACACTAATCATAACCCAAACACTATCCCTAACCCTAACCCTAAACCTAACCCTAAACCTCACACTATCCCTAATCTTAATACTAAACCCTAAACTTTAAATCTAACCCTAACCCTAACCCTACCCTTAACCCTAACCCTAACCATATCCCTAAACCTAACCCTGACCCTAATCCTAACACTAACCCTATTTCTAATTCTAACCATAACACTAATCCTAAACTAAAACCTAACCCCCTAATAATAACCCTAACACTAAACCTAACCCTAACCCTAACCCTAACCCTAACCCTAACACTAACCCCTAACCCCTAACACTAACCCTAACCCTAACCCCTAACCCTAACCCGAACCCTAACCCTAACCTTAACCCTAACCCTAACCCTAACCCTAACCCTATCCCTAACCCTAACCGTTACCCTAACACTAACACTAACCTTAACCCTAACCCTAACCTTAACCCTCACCCTAACCCTCACCTTAACCCTAAACCTAACCCTAACACTAACCCTAACACCCTAAATCCTAAACCCTAAACCCCGAAAAACCCTAAACACTAATTCCAAAAGCACCCTAAACCCTAAACAATAAACACTAAACGCTAAAAAACCCTAAACCCTAAACCCTAAACACCAAACACTAAACAAGCCTAAACCCTAAAACCATTAACACTATACCCTAAACAACCCTAAACCCTTAACACTAAACATTATACCCTACCCTAAAACACTATACAACCTTAAACCCTAAACCTTAAAATATCCTAAATCATAAATCCTGAACAACCCTAAACACTAAATCATAAACAACCCTAAAAAACCCTAAACAACTCTAAACGCTAAAACCTAAACAACCCTAAACATTAAACAATCTTAAACGCTAAACCCTATACCCTAAACCTAAACCACCCTAAAACTTAAACAATCCAAAACCCTAAACCTTAAACCATAAACCCTAAAATTTAAACCTTAAATCTGAGAATAACCATAACCCTAAACCTAACCCTAAACCTAAACCTAACCCTAACCCCAACCCTAACCTTAACCCCATAACCCTAACACTAACCTTAAGCCTAACATAACCACATAACCCTAACTCTAACCCTAACTCTAACCCTAATGCTAACCCTAACCCTAACCCTAACCCTAACCCTAACCCCTTAACCTTAATCCCTAAATCCTAAACCCTGAACAACCATAAATCCTAAACCCTGAACAACCCTAAATCATAAACCCTGAATAACCCTAAACACTAACCTCTAAACAACCCTAAACAACCCTAATCACTAAACCATAAACAACCCTAAACACTAAATCCTTAACAACCCTATACCCTAAACCTTAAACACTAAGCCCTAAATAACCCTAAACCCTAAACCATTAACACTATACCCTAAACAACACTAAACACTAAACCCAAAACAACCCTAAAACCTAAACCTTAAACACTAAACCTTAAACAACCCTAAACCCTAAACACTAAACCCTAAACAACCCTAAACTTTTAATCCTAAACACTATACCCTAAACAACCCTAAACCTTAAACAATCCTAAACTCTAAACCCTAAACCCTTAACCTAAACCACCCTAAATCTTAAACAATCCTAAACCCTAAACCTTAAACCCTAAACACTAAACCCTAAACCCTAAACCTAACAATAACCATAACCCTAAACCTAACCCCTAACCCTTACCCTAACCCTAACCCTAACCCTAATCCTAACCCTAACCCTAACCCTAACCCTACCCTAACCCTAAACCTAATCCTAACCCTAACCTTAACCCTAATCCTAACCCTAACCCTAACCCTAACCCTAACCGTAACCATAACACTAAACTCTAAACCCTAAACCTAATCCACCCTAAACCTTAAACAATCCTAAACCATAAACCTTAGACCCTAAATCCTAAATCTAACAATAAACCTAAACCTAACCCTAAATCTAACCCTAACCCTAACCCTAACCCTAAACCCTCCCTGACTTTAACCCTAACCCTAACCCTAACCCTAACCCTAACCCTAAACCTAACCCTGACCCTAATCCTAACACTAAACCTATTTCTAATTCTAACCCTAACATTAATCCTAAACTTAAACCTAACCCCCTAATAATAACCCTAACCCTAACACTAACCCTAACCCCTAACCCTAACCCTATCCCTAACCCTAACCTAACCCTAACCCTAACCCTAACCCTAACCCAAACCCTAACACTAACCTTCTAACTTTTACCATAACCCTAACCCTAACCCTAACCCTTACCATAACCCTAACCCTAACACTAACCCCATCCCTAACCCTAACCCTAACCGTAACCATAACACTAAATTCTAAACCCTAAACCTAATCCACCCTAAACCTTAAACAATCCTAAACCATAAACCTTAAACCCTAAACCCTAAATCTAACAATATACCTAAACCTAACCCTAAATCTAACCCTAACCCTACCCCTAACCCTAAACCTAACGTGACCCTAACCCTAACCCTAATCCTAACACTAACCATAACCCTAACCCTAACATTAACCCTAACCTTAACCCTAACCCTAACCCTAACCCTAACCCTAACCCTAACTCTAACCCTAACCCTAACACTAACCGTAACCATAATACTAAACACTAAACCCTAAACCTAATCTATCCTAAACCTTAAACAATCCTAAACCTTAAACCTTAAACCCTAAACCCTAAATCTAACAATAAACCTAAACCTAACCCTAAATCTAACCCTAACCCTAACCCTAACCCTATACCTAAACCTGACCCTAACCCTAACACTAATAATAACACTAATCATAACCCAAACACTATCCCTAACCCTAACCCTAAACCTAACCCTAAACCTCACACTATCCCTAATCTTAACACTAAACCCTAAACTTTAAATCTAACCCTAACCCTAACCCTACCCTTAACCCTAACCCTAACCATATCCCTAAACCTAACCCTGACCCTAATCCTAACACTAACCCTATTTCTAATTCTAACCATAACACTAATCCTAAACTTAAACCTAACCCCCTAATAATAACCCTAACACTAAACCTAACCCTAACCCTAACACTAACCCTAACACTAACCCCTAACCCCTAACACTAACACTAACCCTAACCCCTAACCCTAACCCTACCCCTAACCCTAACCCTAACCCTAACCCTAACCCTAACCCTAACCCTATCCCTAACCCTAACCCTTACCCTAACACTAACACTAACCTTAACCCTAACCCTAACCTTAACCCTCACCCTAACCCTCACCTTAGCCCTAAACCTAACCCTAACACTAACCCTAACACCCTAAATCCTAAACCCTAAACCCCGAAAAACCCTAAACACTAATTCCAAAAGCACCCTAAACCCTAAACTATAAACACTAAAAGCTAAAAAACCCTAAACCCTAAACCCTAAACACTAAACACTAAACAAGCCTAAACCCTAAAACCATTAACACTATATCCTAAACAACCCTAAACCCTTAACACTAAACATTATACCCTAAACCCTAAAACACTATACAACCTTAAACCCTAAACTTTAAAATATCCTAAATCATAAATCCTGAACAACCCTAAACACTAAATCATAAACAACCCTAAAAAACCCTAAACAACTCTAAACGCTAAAACCTAAACAATCCTAAACATTAAACAATCTTAAACGCTAAACCATATACCCTAAACCTAAACCACCCTAAAACTTAAACAATCCTAAACCCTAAACCTTAAACCATAAACCCTAAAATTTAAACCTTAAATCTGAGAATAACCATAACCCTAAACCTAACCCTAAACCTAAACCTAACCCTAACCCCAACCCTAACCTTAACCCCATAAACCTAACCCTAACCTTAAGCCTAACATAACCACATAACCCTAACTCTAACCCTAACTCTAACCCTAATGCTAACCCTAACCCTAACCCTAACCCTAACCCCTTAACCTTAATCCCTAAATCCTAAACCCTGAACAACCATAAATCCTAAAGCCTGAACAACCCTAAATCATAAACCATGAATAACCCTAAACACTAACCTCTAAACAACCCTAAACAACCCTAATCACTAAACCATAAACAATTCTAAACACTAAATCCTAAACAACCCTATACCCTAAACCTTAAACACTAAACCCTAAATAACCCTAAACCCTAAAGCATTAACACTATACCCTAAACAACACTAAACACTAAACCCAAAACAACCCTAAAACCTAAACCTTAAACACTAAACCTTAAACAACCCTAAACCCTAAACACTAAACCCTAAATAACCCTAAACTTTTAACCCTAAACACTATACCCTAAACAACCCTAAACCTTAAACAATCCTAAACTCTAAACCCTAAACCCTTAACCTAAACCACCCTAAATCTTAAACAATCCTAAACCCTAAACCTTAAACCCTAAACACTAAACCCTAAACCCTAAACCTAACAATAACCATAACCCTAACCCTAACCCCTAACCCTTACCCTAACCCTAACCCTAACCCTAATCTTAACCCTAACCCTACCCCTAACCCTAACCCTAACTCTAACCCTAACCCTAAACCTAAACCTAATCCTAACCCTAACCTTAACCCTAATCCTAACCCTAACCCTAACCCTAAACCTAACCGTAACCATAACACTAAACTCTAAACCCTAAACCTAATCCACCCTAAACATTAAAAAATCTTAAACCATAAACCTTAGAACCTAAATCCTAAATCTAACAATAAACCTAAACCTAACCCTAAATCTTACCCTAACCCTAACCCTAACCCTAAACCCTCCCTGACCCTAACCCTCACCCTAACACTAACCCTAACCCTAAACCTAACCCTGACCCTAATCCTAACACTAACCCTATTTCTAATTCTAACCCTAACACTCATCCTAAACTTAAACCTAACCCCCTAATAATAACCCTAACCCTAACACTAACACTAACCCCTAACCCTAACCCTAACCCTAACCCTAACCCTAACCTAACCCTAACCCTAACCCTAACCCTAACCCTAACACTAACCCCTAACCCTTACTCTAACCCTAACCCTAACCCTAACCCTAACCATTACCCTAACCCTAACCCTAACCCTAACCCTAACACTAACCGTAACCATAACACTAAACTCTAAACCCTAAACCTAATCCACCCTAAACCTTAAACAATCCTAAACCATAAACCTTAAACCCTAAAAGCTAAATCTAACAATAAACCTAAACCTGACCCTAAATCTAACCCTAACCCTAACCCTAACCCTAAACCTAACCCTAAACCTAACCCTGACCCTAACCCTAACCCTAATCCTAACATTAACCATAACCATAACGCTAACCCTAACTCTAATCCTAACTCTAACCCTAATGCTAACCCTAACCCTAACCCTAACCCTAACTCTAACCCTAACCCTGACCCTAACACTAACCCTAATCCTAACACTAACCATAACCCAAACACTAACACTAACCCTAACCCTAAACCTAACCCTAACCTTAAACCTCACACTATCCCTAATCCTAACACTAAACCCTAAACTTTAAATCTAACCCTAACCCTAACCCTTCCCTTAACCCTAACCCTAAACCTATCCCTAAACCTAACCCTGACCCTAATCCTAACACTAAACCTATTTCTAATTCTAACCCTAACACTAATCCTAAACTTAAACCTAACCCCCTAATAATAAGCCTAACACTAAACCTAACCCTTACCCTAACCCTAACTCTTACCCTAACCCTAACCCCTAACTCCAAACACTAACCCTGACCCTAACCCCTAACCCTAACCCTAACCCTAACCTAACCCTAACACTAACCCTGACCCTAACCCTAACCCTAACCCTAATCCTATCCCTAACCCTAACCCTTACCCTAACACTAACACTAACCTTAACCCTAACCCTAACCTTAACCCTCACCCTAACCCTCACCCTAACCCTCACCCTAACCCTAAACCTAACCCTAACCCTAACCCTAACACCCTAAATCCTAAACCCTAAACCCAGAAAAATCCTAAACACTAAATCCAAAAGCACCCTAAACCCTAAACTCTAAACACTAAACGCTAAAAAACCCTAAACCCTAAACCCTAAACACTAAACCCTAAACAAGCCTAAACCTTAAAACCATTAACACTATACCCTAAACAACCCTAAACCCTTAACCCTAAACATTATACCCTAAACCCTAAAACACTATACAACCTTAAACCCTAAACCTTAAAATATCCTAAATCATAAATCCTGAACAACCCTAAACACTAAATCATAAACAACCCTAAAAAAACATAAACAACTCTAAACGCTAAAACATAAACAACCCTAAACATTAAACAATCTTAAACGCTAAACCCTATACCCTAAACCTAAACCACCCTAAAACTTAAACAATCCTAAACCCTAAACCTTAAACCATAAACCCTAATTTTTAAACCATAAATCTAAGAATAACCATAACCTTAACCCTAACCCTAAACCTAAACCTAACCCTAACCCCAACCCTAACCTTAATCCCATAACCCTAACCCTAACCTTAAGCCTAACATAACCACATAACCCTAACCCTAACCCTCACCCTAACCCTAACCATAACCCTAACACTAACCCTAACCCTAACCCTAACCCCTAACCCCTAACACTAACCCTAACCCTAACCCTAACCCTAACCCTAACCCTAACCTTAACCCTAACCCTAACCTTAACCCTAACACTAACCCTAACCCCTAACCCTTACCCTAACCCTAACCATAACCCTAACCCTAAACCTAACCATTACCCTAACCTTAACCCTAATCCTAACCCTAACCCTAACCCTAACCCTAACCATAACCATAACACTAAACTCTAAACCCTAAACCTAATCCACCCTAAACCTTAAACAATCCTAAACCATAAACCGTAGACCCTAAACCCTAAATCTAACAATAAACCTAAACCTAACCCTAAATCTAACCCTAACCCTAAACCCTCCCTGACCCTAACCCTAACCCTAACACTAACCCTAACCCTAAACCTAACCCTGACCCTAATCCTAACACTCAACCTATTTCTAATTCTAACCCTAACACTAATCCTAAACTTAAACCTAACCCCCTAATAATAACACTAACCCTAACACTAACCCTAACCCCTAACCCTAACCTAACCCTACCCCTAACCTAACCCTAACCCTAACCCTAACCCAAACCCTAAAACTAACCCCCTAACTTTTACCCTAACCCTAGCCCTAACCCTAACCCTTACCATAACCCTAACCCTAACCCTAACCACATCCCTAACCCTAACCCTAACCGTAACCATAACACTAAACTCTAAACCCTAAACCTAATCCACCCTAAACCTTAAACAATCCTATACCATAAACCTTAAACCCTAAACCCTAAATCTAACAATAAACCTAAACCTAACCCTAAATCTAACCCTAACCCTATCCCTAACCCTAAACCTAACCCTGACCCTAACCCTAACTTTAATCCTAACACTAACCCTAACCCTACCCCTAACATTAACCCTAACCTTAACCCTAACCCTAACCCTAACCCTAAACGTAACCCTAACTCTAACCCTAACCCTAACCCTAACCGTAACCATAATACTAAACTTTAAAACCTAAACCTAATCCACCCTAAACCTTAAACAATCCTAAACCATACACCTTAAACCCTAAACCCTAAATCTAACAATAAACCTAAACCTAACCCTAAATCTAACCCTAACCCTAACCCTAACCCGAAACCTAAACCTGACCCTAACCCTAACCCTAATCCTAACACTAATCATAACCCAAACACTATCCCTAACCCTAACCCTAAACCTAACCCTAAACCTCACACTATTCTTAATCCTAACACTAAACCCTAAACTTTAAATCTAACCCTAACCCTAACCCTTCCCTTAACCCTAACCCTAAACCTATCCCTAAACCTAACCCTGACCCTAATCCTAACACTAAACCTATTTCTAATTCTAACCCTAACACTAATCCTAAACTTAAACCTAACCCCCTAATAATAAGCCTAACACTAAACCTAACCCTTACCCTAACCCTAACCCTTACCCTAACCCTAACCCCTAACTCCTAACACTAACCCTGACCCTAACCCCTAACCCTAACCCTAATTCTAACCCAACCCTAACACTAACCATAACCCTAACCCTAACCCTAACCCTAAACCTAACCCTATCCCTAACCCTAACCCTTACCCTAACACTAACACTAACCTTAACCCTAACCCTAACCTTAACCCTTACCCTTACCCTCACCTTAACCCTAAACCTAACCCTAACACTAACCCTAACACCCTAAATCCTAAACCCTAAACCCCGAAAAACCCTAAACCCTAATTCCAAAAGCACCCTAAACCCTAAACTATAAACACTAAACGCTAAAAAACCCTAAACCCTAAACCCTAAACACTAAACCCTAAACAAGCCTAAACCCTAAAACCATTAACACTATACCCTAAACAACCCTAAACCCTTAACACTAAACATTATACCCTAAACCCTAAAACACTATACAACCTTAAACCCTAAACCTTAAAATATCCTAAATCATAAATCCTGAACAACCCTACACAAAATCATAAACAACCCTAAAAAACCCTAAACAACTCTAAACGCTAAAACCTAAACAACCCTAACCATTAAACAATCTTAAACGCTAAATTCTATACCCTAAACCTAAACCACCCTAAAACTTAAACAATCCTAAACCCTAAACTTTAAACCATAAACCCTAAATTTTAAACCATAAATCTAAGAATAACCATAACCCTAACCCTAACCCTAAACCAAAACCTAACCCTAACCCCAACCCTAACCTTAACCCCATAACCCTAACCCTAACCTTAACCCTAACATAACCCCATAACCCTAACTCTAACCCTAACTCTAACCCTAATGCTAACCCTAACCCTAACCCTAACCCTAAACCCTTAACCTTAATCCCTAAATCCTAAACCCTGAACAACCATAAATCCTAAACCCTGAACAACCCTAAATCATAAACCCTGAATAACCCTAAACACTAACCTCTAAACAACCCTAAACAACCCTAATCACTAAACCATAAAAAACCCTAAACACTAAACCCTAAACAACCCTATACCTTAAACCTTAAACACTAAACCCTAAATAACCCTAAACCCTAAACCATTAACACTATACCCTAAACAACACTAAACACTAACCCCAAAACAACCCTAAAAACTAAACCTTAAACACTAAACTTTAAACAACCCTAAACCCTAAACACTAAACCCTAAACAACCCTAAACTTTTAACCCTAAACACTATACCCTAAACAACCCTAAACCTTAAACAATCCTAAAGTCTAAACCCTAAACCCTTAAACTAAACCACCCTAAATCTTAAACAATCCTAAACCATAAACGTTAAACCCTAAACCCTAAATATAACAATAAACCTAAACCTAACCCTAAATCTAAACCTAACCCTATACCTAACCCTAAACCTAACCCTGACCCTAACCCTAACCCTAATCCTAACACTAACCATAACCCTAACCCTAACACTAACCCTAACCTTAACCCTAACATTAACCCTAAACCTAACACTAACTCTAACCCTAACCCTAACCCTAACCGTAACCATAATACTAAACTCTAAACCCTAAACCTAATCCACCCTTAAACTTAAACAATCCTAAACCATAAACCTTAAACCCTATACCCTAAATGTAACAATAAACCTAAACCTAACCCTAAATCTAACCCTAATCCTAACCCTAACCCAAACCCTAAACATAAACCTGACCCTAACCCTATTCCTAATCCTAACACTAATTATAACCCAAACAGTAACCCTAACCCTAACCCTAAACCTAACCCTAAACCTCACACTATCCCTAATCCTAACACTAAACCCTAAACTTTAATTCTAACCCTAAACCTAAACCTACCCTTAACCCTAACCCTAACCATATTTCTAAACCTAACCCTGACCCTAATCCTAACACTAACCCTATTTCTAATTCTAACCCTAACACTAATCCTAAACTAAAACCTAACCCCCTAATAATAACTCTAACACTAAACCTAACCCTAATCCTAACCCTAACCCTAACCCTAACACTAACCCCTAACCCCTAACACTAACCCTAACCCAAACCCCTAACCCTAACCCTAACCCTAACCCTAACCCTAACCTTAACCCTAACCCTAACCCTGACCCTAACCTTATCCCTAACCCTAACCCTTATTCTAACACTAACACTAACCTTAACCCTAAACCTAACCTTAACCCTCACCCTAACCCTCACCTTAACCCTAAACCTAAACCTAACACTAACCCTAACACCCTAAATCCTAAACCCTAAACCCCGAAAAACCCTAAACACTAATTCCAAAAGCACCCTAAACCCTAAACTATAAACACTAAACGCTAAAAAACCCTAAACCCTAAACCCTAAACACTAAACCCTAAACAAGCCAAAACCCTAAAACCATTAACATTATACCCTAAACAACCCTAAACCCTTAACCCTAAACATTATACCCTAAACCCTAAAACACTATACAACCTTAAACCCTAAACCTTAAAATATCCTAAATCATAAATCCTGAACAACCCTAAACACTAAATTATAAACAACCCTAAAATACCCTAAACAACTCTAAACGCTAAAACCTAAATAACCCTAACCATTAAACAATCTTAAACGCTAAATTCTGTACCCTAAACATAAACCACCCTAAAACTTATACAATCCTAAACCCTAAACATTAAACCATAAACCCTAAATTTTAAACCATAAATCTAAGAATAACCATAACCCTAACCCTAACCCTAAACCAAAACCTAACCCTAACCCCAACCCTAACATTAACCCCATAACCCTAACCCTAACCTTAAGCCTAACATAACCCCATAACCCTAACTCTAACCCTAACTCTAACCCTAATGCTAACCCTAACCCTAACCCTAACCCTAACCCCTTAACCTTAATCCCTAAATCCTAAACCCTGAACAACCATAAATCCTAAACCCTGAACAACCCTAAATCATAAACCCTGAATAACCCTAAACACTAACCTCTAAACAACCCTAAACAACCCTAATCACTAAACCATAAACAACCCTAAACACTAAACCCTAAACAACCCTATACCTTAAACCTTGAACACTAAACCCTAAATAACCCTAAACCCTAAACCATTAACACTATACCCTAAAAAACACTAAACACTAAACCCAAAACTACCCTAAAACCTAAACCTTAAACACTAAACCTTAAACAACCCTAAACCCTAAACACTAAACCCTAAACAACCCTAAACTTTTAACCCTAAACACTATACCCTAAACAACCCTAAACCTTAATCAATCCTAAACTCTAAACCCTAAACCCTTAACCTAAACCACCCTAAATCTTAAACAATCCTAAACCCTAAACCTTAAACGCTAAACACTAAACTCTAAACCCTAAACCTAACAATAACCATAACCCTAACCCTAACCCCTAACCCTTACCCTAACCCTAACCCTAACCCTAATCCTAACCCTAACCCTAACCCTAACCCTAACCCTAACCCTAAACCTAACCCTAACCTTAACCCTAATCCTAACCCTAACCCTAACCCTAACCGTAACCATAACACTAAACTCTAAACCCTAAACCTAATCCACCCTAAACCTTAAACAATCCTAAACCATAAACCTTAGACCCTAAATCCTAAATCTAACAATAAACCTAAACCTAACCCTAAATCTAACCCTAACCCTAACCCTAACCCTAAACCCTCCCTGACCCTAACCCTAACCCTAACCCTAAACCTAACCCTGACCCTAATCCTAACACTAACCCTATTTCTAATTCTAACCCTAACACTAATCCTAAACTTAAACCTAACCCCCTAATAATAACCCTAACCCTTTCACTAACCCTAACCCTTAAACCTAACCCTAACCCTAACCCTAACCCTAACCTAACCCTAACCCTAACCCTAACCCTAACCCTAACCCTAACCCTAACCCTAACCCTAACCTAACCCTAACCCTAACCCTAACCCTAACACAAACCCTAACACTAACCCCCTTACTTTTACCCTAACCCTAACCCTAACCCTAAACCTGACCCTTACCATAACCCTAACCCTAACCCTAACTCCATCCCTAACTCTAACCCTAACCGTAACCATAACACTAAACTCTAAACCCTAAACCTAATCCACCCTAAACCTTAAACAATCCTAAACCATAAACCTTAAACCCTAAACCCTAATCTAACAATAAACCTAAACCTAACCCTAAATCTAACCCTAACCCTATCCCTAACCCTAAACCTAACCCTGACCCTAACCCTAACCCTAATCCTAACACTAACCATAACCCTAACCCTAACACTACCCCTAACCTTAACCCTAACCCTAACCCTAACCCTAACCCTAACTCTAACCCTAACCCTAACCCTAACCGTAACCATAATACTAAACTCTAAACCCTAAACCTAATCCACCCTTAAACTTAAACAATCCTAAACCATAAACCTTAAACCCTAAACCCTAAATCTAACAATAAACCTAAACCTAACCCTAAATCTAACCCTAACCCTAACCCTAACCCTAAACATAAACCTTACCCTAACCCTAATCCTAATCATAACACTAATCATAACCCAAACACTAACCCTAACCCTAACCCTAAACCTAACCCTAAACCTCACACTATCCCTAATCCTAACACTAAACCCTAAACTTTAATTCTAACCCTAACTTTAAACCTACCCTTAACCCTAACCCTAACCATATTTCTAAACCTAACCCTAACCCTAACCCTAACACTAATCCTAAACTAAAACCTAACCCCCTAATAATAACCCTAACACTAAACCTAACCCTAACCCTAACCCTAACCCTAACACTAACCCCTAACCCTAACCCTAACCCTAACCCTAACCTTAACCCTAACCCTAACCCTAACCCTAACCCTATCCCTAACCCTAACCATTATTCTAACACTAACACTAACCTTAACCCTAACCCTAAACCTAAACCTAACCCTAACCCCAACCCTAACCTTAACCCCATAACCCTAACCCTAACCTTAAGCCTAACATAACCCCATAACCTTAACTCTAACCCTAACTCTAACCCTAATGCTAACCCTAACCCTAACCCTAACCCTAACCTTAACCCCTTAACCTTAATCCCTAAATCCTAAACCCTGAACAACCATAAATCCTAAACCCTGAACAACCCTAAATCATAAACCCTGAATAACCCTAAACACTAACCTCTAAACAACCCTAAACAACCCTAATCTCTAAACCATAAACAACCCTAAAAACTAAACCCTAAACAACCCTATACCCTAAACCTTAAACACTAAACCCTAAATAAACCTAAACCCTAAACCATTAACACTATACCCTAAACAACACTAAACACTAAACCCAAAACAACCCTAAAACCTAAACCTTAAACACTAAACCTTAAACAACCCTAAACCCTAAACACTAAACCCTAAACAACCCTAAACTTTTAACTTTAAACACTATACCCTAAACAACCCTAAACCTTAAACAATCCTAAACTCTAAACCCTAAACCCTTAACCTAAACCACCCTAAATCTTAAACAATCCTAAACCCTAAACCTTAAACCCTAAACACTAAACCCTAAACCCTAAACCTAACAATAACCATAACCCTAAACCTAACCCCTAACCCTTACCCTAACCCTAACGCTAACCCTAATCCTAACCCTAACCCTAACCCTAACCCTAACCCTAACCCTAACCCTAACCCTAACCCTAAACCTAATCCTAACCCTAACCTTAACCCTAACCCTAACCCTAACCCTAACCCTAACCCTAACCGTAACCATAACACTAAACTCTAAACCCTAAACCTAATCCACCCTAAACCTTAAACAATCCTAAACCATAAACCTTAGACCCTAAATCCTAAATCTAACAATAAACCTAAACCTAACCCTAAATCTAACCCTAACCCTAACTCTAACACTAAACCCTCCCTGACCCTAACCCTAACCCTAACCCTAACCCTAACCCTAAACCTAACCCTGACCCTAATCCTAACACTAACCCTATTTCTAATTCTAACCCTAACACTAATCCTAAACTTAAACCTAACCCCCTAATAATAACCCTAACCCTAACACTAACCCTAACCCCTAACCCTAACCCTAACCCTAACCCTAAACCTAACCTAACCCTAACCCTAACCCTAACCCTAACACTAACCCCTAACCCTTACCCTAACCCTAACCCTAAATCTAACCCTAACCATTACCCTATCCCTAACCCTAACCCTAACCCTAACCCTAACCCTAACACTAACCATAACCATAACACTAAACTCTAAACCCTAAACCTAATCCACCCTAAACCTTAAACAATCCTAAACCATAAACCTTAAACCCTAATCCCTAAATCTAACAATAAACCTAAACCTGACCCTAAATCTAACCCTAACCCAAACCCTAACCCTAAACCTAAACCTGACCCTAACCCTAACCCTAATCCTAACACTAACCATAACCCTAACCCTAACCCTAACCCTAACCCTAACACTAACCCCTAACCCCTAACACTAACCCTAACCCTAACCCCTAACCCTAACCCGAACCCTAACCCTAACCTTAACCCTAACCCTAACCCTAACCCTAACCCTATCCCTAACCCTAACCGTTACCCTAACACTAACACTAACCTTAACCCTAACCCTAACCTTAACCCTCACCCTAACCCTCACCTTAACCCTAAACCTAACCCTAACACTAACCCTAACACCCTAAATCCTAAACCCTAAACCCCGAAAAACCCTAAACACTAATTCCAAAAGCACCCTAAACCCTAAACAATAAACACTAAACGCTAAAAAACCCTAAACCCTAAACCCTAAACACCAAACACTAAACAAGCCTAAACCCTAAAACCATTAACACTATACCCTAAACAACCCTAAACCCTTAACACTAAACATTATACCCTACCCTAAAACACTATACAACCTTAAACCCTAAACCTTAAAATATCCTAAATCATAAATCCTGAACAACCCTAAACACTAAATCATAAACAACCCTAAAAAACCCTAAACAACTCTAAACGCTAAAACCTAAACAACCCTAAACATTAAACAATCTTAAACGCTAAACCCTATACCCTAAACCTAAACCACCCTAAAACTTAAACAATCCAAAACCCTAAACCTTAAACCATAAACCCTAAAATTTAAACCTTAAATCTGAGAATAACCATAACCCTAAACCTAACCCTAAACCTAAACCTAACCCTAACCCCAACCCTAACCTTAACCCCATAACCCTAACCCTAACCTTAAGCCTAACATAACCACATAACCCTAACTCTAACCCTAACTCTAACCCTAATGCTAACCCTAACCCTAACCCTAACCCTAACCCTAACCCCTTAACCTTAATCCCTAAATCCTAAACCCTGAACAACCATAAATCCTAAACCCTGAACAACCCTAAATCATAAACCCTGAATAACCCTAAACACTAACCTCTAAACAACCCTAAACAACCCTAATCACTAAACCATAAACAACCCTAAACACTAAATCCTTAACAACCCTATACCCTAAACCTTAAACACTAAGCCCTAAATAACCCTAAACCCTAAACCATTAACACTATACCCTAAACAACACTAAACACTAAACCCAAAACAACCCTAAAACCTAAACCTTAAACACTAAACCTTAAACAACCCTAAACCCTAAACACTAAACCCTAAACAACCCTAAACTTTTAATCCTAAACACTATACCCTAAACAACCCTAAACCTTAAACAATCCTAAACTCTAAACCCTAAACCCTTAACCTAAACCACCCTAAATCTTAAACAATCCTAAACCCTAAACCTTAAACCCTAAACACTAAACCCTAAACCCTAAACCTAACAATAACCATAACCCTAAACCTAACCCCTAACCCTTACCCTAACCCTAACCCTAACCCTAATCCTAACCCTAACCCTAACCCTAACCCTAACCCTAACCCTAACCCTAAACCTAATCCTAACCCTAACCTTAACCCTAATCCTAACCCTAACCCTAACCCTAACCCTAACCGTAACCATAACACTAAACTCTAAACCCTAAACCTAATCCACCCTAAACCTTAAACAATCCTAAACCATAAACCTTAGACCCTAAATCCTAAATCTAACAATAAACCTAAACCTAACCCTAAATCTAACCCTAACCCTAACCCTAACCCTAAACCCTCCCTGACTTTAACCCTAACCCTAACCCTAACCCTAACCCTAACCCTAAACCTAACCCTGACCCTAATCCTAACACTAAACCTATTTCTAATTCTAACCCTAACACTAATCCTAAACTTAAACCTAACCCCCTAATAATAACCCTAACCCTAACACTAACCCTAACCCCTAACCCTAACCCTATCCCTAACCCTAACCTAACCCTAACCCTAACCCTAACCCTAACCCAAACCCTAACACTAACCTTCTAACTTTTACCATAACCCTAACCCTAACCCTAACCCTTACCATAACCCTAACCCTAACACTAACCCCATCCCTAACCCTAACCCTAACCGTAACCATAACACTAAATTCTAAACCCTAAACCTAACCCACCCTAAACCTTAAACAATCCTAAACCATAAACCTTAAACCCTAAACCCTAAATCTAACAATATACCTAAACCTAACCCTAAATCTAACCCTAACCCTACCCCTAACCCTAAACCTAACGTGACCCTAACCCTAACCCTAATCCTAACACTAACCATAACCCTAACCCTAACATTAACCCTAACCTTAACCCTAACCCTAACCCTAACCCTAACCCTAACCCTAACTCTAACCCTAACCCTAACACTAACCGTAACCATAATACTAAACACTAAACCCTAAACCTAATCTATCCTAAACCTTAAACAATCCTAAACCTTAAACCTTAAACCCTAAACCCTAAATCTAACAATAAACCTAAACCTAACCCTAAATTTAACCCTAACCCTAACCCTAACCCTATACCTAAACCTGACCCTAACCCTAACACTAATAATAACACTAATCATAACCCAAACACTATCCCTAACCCTAACCCTAAACCTAACCCTAAACCTCACACTATCCCTAATCTTAACACTAAACCCTAAACTTTAAATCTAACCCTAACCCTAACCCTACCCTTAACCCTAACCCTAACCATATCCCTAAACCTAACCCTGACCCTAATCCTAACACTAACCCTATTTCTAATTCTAACCATAACACTAATCCTAAACTTAAACCTAACCCCCTAATAATAACCCTAACACTAAACCTAACCCTAACCCTAACACTAACCCTAACACTAACCCCTAACCCCTAACACTAACACTAACCCTAACCCCTAACCCTAACCCTACCCCTAACCCTAACCCTAACCCTAACCCTAACCCTAACCCTAACCCTATCCCTAACCCTAACCCTTACCCTAACACTAACACTAACCTTAACCCTAACCCTAACCTTAACCCTCACCCTAACCCTCACCTTAGCCCTAAACCTAACCCTAACACTAACCCTAACACCCTAAATCCTAAACCCTAAACCCCGAAAAACCCTAAACACTAATTCCAAAAGCACCCTAAACCCTAAACTATAAACACTAAAAGCTAAAAAACCCTAAACCCTAAACCCTAAACACTAAACACTAAACAAGCCTAAACCCTAAAACCATTAACACTATACCCTAAACAACCCTAAACCCTTAACACTAAACATTATACCCTAAACCCTAAAACACTATACAACCTTAAACCCTAAACTTTAAAATATCCTAAATCATAAATCCTGAACAACCCTAAACACTAAATCATAAACAACCCTAAAAAACCCTAAACAACTCTAAACGCTAAAACCTAAACAACCCTAAACATTAAACAATCTTAAACGCTAAACCATATACCCTAAACCTAAACCACCCTAAAACTTAAACAATCCTAAACCCTAAACCTTAAACCATAAACCCTAAAATTTAAACCTTAAATCTGAGAATAACCATAACCCTAACCCTAACCCTAAACCTAAACCTAACCCTAACCCCAACCCTAACCTTAACCCCATAAACCTAACCCTAACCTTAAGCCTAACATAACCACATAACCCTAACTCTAACCCTAACTCTAACCCTAATGCTAACCCTAACCCTAACCCTAACCCTAACCCCTTAACCTTAATCCCTAAATCCTAAACCCTGAACAACCATAAATCCTAAAGCCTGAACAACCCTAAATCATAAACCATGAATAACCCTAAACACTAACCTCTAAACAACCCTAAACAACCCTAATCACTAAACCATAAACAATTCTAAACACTAAATCCTAAACAACCCTATACCCTAAACCTTAAACACTAAACCCTAAATAACCCTAAACCCTAAAGCATTAACACTATACCCTAAACAACACTAAACACTAAACCCAAAACAACCCTAAAACCTAAACCTTAAACACTAAACCTTAAACAACCCTAAACCCTAAACACTAAACCCTAAATAACCCTAAACTTTTAACCCTAAACACTATACCCTAAACAACCCTAAACCTTAAACAATCCTAAACTCTAAACCCTAAACCCTTAACCTAAACCACCCTAAATCTTAAACAATCCTAAACCCTAAACCTTAAACCCTAAACACTAAACCCTAAACCCTAAACCTAACAATAACCATAACCCTAACCCTAACCCCTAACCCTTACCCTAACCCTAACCCTAACCCTAATCTTAACCCTAACCCTACCCCTAACCCTAACCCTAACTCTAACCCTAACCCTAAACCTAAACCTAATCCTAACCCTAACCTTAACCCTAATCCTAACCCTAACCCTAACCCTAAACCTAACCGTAACCATAACACTAAACTCTAAACCCTAAACCTAATCCACCCTAAACATTAAAAAATCTTAAACCATAAACCTTAGAACCTAAATCCTAAATCTAACAATAAACCTAAACCTAACCCTAAATCTTACCCTAACCCTAACCCAAACCCTAAACCCTCCCTGACCCTAACCCTCACCCTAACACTAACCCTAACCCTAAACCTAACCCTGACCCTAATCCTAACACTAACCCTATTTCTAATTCTAACCCTAACACTCATCCTAAACTTAAACCTAACCCCCTAATAA
>NW_027667640.1:2222500-2255000 GCF_963924665.1 Micromys minutus | reverse complement strand
AATACGAAACTTTAAAACCTAAACCTAATCCACCCTAAACCTTAAACAATCCTAAACCATAAACCTTAAACCCTAAACCCTAAATCTAACAATAAACCTAAACCTAACCCTAAATCTAACCCTAACCCTAACCCTAACCCGAAACCTAAACCTGACCCTAACCCTAACCCTAATCCTAACACTAATCATAACCCAAACACTATCCCTAACCCTAACCCTAAACCTAACCCTAAACCTCACACTATTCTTAATCCTAACACTAAACCCTAAACTTTAAATCTAATCCTAACCCTAACCCTACCCTTAACCTTAACCCTAACCCTATCCCTAAACCTAACCCTGACCCTAATCCTAACACTAACCCTATTTCTAATTCTAACCCTAACACTAATCCTTAACTAAAACCTAACCCCCTAATAATAACCCTAACACTAACCCCTAACCCTAACCCTAACCCTAACCGTAACCCTAACACTAACCCCTAACCCCTAACACTAACCCTAACCCTAACCCCTAACCCTAACCCTAACCCTAACCCTAACCCTAACCCTAACCCTAAACCTAACCCTATCCCTAACCCTAACCCTTACCCTAACACTAACACTAACCTTAACCCTAACCCTAACCTTAACCCTTACCCTCACCCTCACCTTAACCCTAAACCTAACCCTAACACTAACCCTAACACCCTAAATCCTAAACCCTAAACCCCGAAAAACCCTAAACCCTAGTTCCAAAAGCACCCTAAACCCTAAACTATAAACACTAAACGCTAAAAAACCCTAAACCCTAAACCCTAAACACTAAACCCTAAACAAGCCTAAACCCTAAAACCATTAACACTATACCCTAAACAACCCTAAACCCTTAACACTAAACATTATACCCTAAACCCTAAAACACTATACAACCTTAAACCCTAAACCTTAAAATATCCTAAATCATAAATCCTGAACAACCCTACACAAAATCATAAACAATTCTAAAAAACCCTAAACAACTCTAAACGCTAAAACCTAAACAACCCTAACCATTAAACAATCTTAAACGCTAAATTCTATACCCTAAACCTAAACCACCCTAAAACTTAAACAATCCTAAACCCTAAACTTTAAACCATAAACCCTAAATTTTAAACCATAAATCTAAGAATAACCATAACCCTAACCCTAACCCTAAACCAAAACCTAACCCTAACCCCAACCCTAACCTTAACCCCATAACCCTAACCCTAACCTTAACCCTAACATAACCCCATAACCCTAACTCTAACCCTAACTCTAACCCTAATGCTAACCCTAACCCTAACCCTAACCCTAAACCCTTAACCTTAATCCCTAAATCCTAAACCCTGAACAACCATAAATCCTAAACCCTGAACAACCCTAAATCATAAACCCTGAATAACCCTAAACACTAACCTCTAAACAACCCTAAACAACCCTAATCACTAAACCATAAAAAACCCTAAACACTAAACCCTAAACAACCCTATACCTTAAACCTTAAACACTAAACCCTAAATAACCCTAAACCCTAAACCATTAACACTATACCCTAAACAACACTAAACACTAACCCCAAAACAACCCTAAAAACTAAACCTTAAACACTAAACTTTAAACAACCCTAAACCCTAAACACTAAACCCTAAACAACCCTAAACTTTTAACCCTAAACACTATACCCTAAACAACCCTAAACCTTAAACAATCCTAAAGTCTAAACCCTAAACCCTTAAACTAAACCACCCTAAATCTTAAACAATCCTAAACCATAAACGTTAAACCCTAAACCCTAAATATAACAATAAACCTAAACCTAACCCTAAATCTAAACCTAACCCTATACCTAACCCTAAACCTAACCCTGACCCTAACCCTAACCCTAATCCTAACACTAACCATAACCCTAACCCTAACACTAACCCTAACCTTAACCCTAACATTAACCCTAACCCTAACACTAACTCTAACCCTAACCCTAACCCTAACCGTAACCATAATACTAAACTCTAAACCCTAAACCTAATCCACCCTTAAACTTAAACAATCCTAAACCATAAACCTTAAACCCTATACCCTAAATGTAACAATAAACCTAAACCTAACCCTAAATCTAACCCTAATCCTAACCCTAACCCAAACCCTAAACATAAACCTGACCCTAACCCTATTCCTAATCCTAACACTAATTATAACCCAAACAGTAACCCTATCCCTAACCCTAAACCTAACCCTAAACCTCACACTATCCCTAATCCTAACACTAAACCCTAAACTTTAATTCTAACCCTAAACCTAAACCTACCCTTAACCCTAACCCTAACCATATTTCTAAACCTAACCCTGACCCTAATCCTAACACTAACCCTATTTCTAATTCTAACCCTAACACTAATCCTAAACTAAAACCTAACCCCCTAATAATAACTCTAACACTAAACCTAACCCTAATCCTAACCCTAACCCTAACCCTAACACTATCCCCTAACCCCTAACACTAACCCTAACCCAAACCCCTAACCCTAACCCTAACCCTAACCCTAACCTTAACCCTAACCCTAACCCTGACCCTAACCTTATCCCTAACCCTAACCCTTATTCTAACACTAACACTAACCTTAACCCTAAACCTAACCTTAACCCTCACCCTAACCCTCACCTTAACCCTAAACCTAAACCTAACACTAACCCTAACACCCTAAATCCTAAACCCTAAACCCCGAAAAACCCTAAACACTAATTCCAAAAGCACCCTAAACCCTAAACTATAAACACTAAACGCTAAAAAACCCTAAACCCTAAACCCTAAACACTAAACCCTAAACAAGCCAAAACCCTAAAACCATTAACACTATACCCTAAACAACCCTAAACCCTTAACCCTAAACATTATACCCTAAACCCTAAAACACTATACAACCTTAAACCCTAAACCTTAAAATATCCTAAATCATAAATCCTGAACAACCCTAAACACTAAATTATAAACAACCCTAAAATACCCTAAACAACTCTAAACGCTAAAACCTAAACAACCCTAACCATTAAACAATCTTAAACGCTAAATTCTGTACCCTAAACATAAACCACCCTAAAACTTATACAATGCTAAACCCTAAACATTAAACCATAAACCCTAAATTTTAAACCATAAATCTAAGAATAACCATAACCCTAACCCTAACCCTAAACCAAAACCTAACCCTAACCCCAACCCTAACATTAACCCCATAACCCTAACCCTAACCTTAAGCCTAACATAACCCCATAACCCTAACTCTAACCCTAACTCTAACCCTAATGCTAACCCTAACCCTAACCCTAACCCTAACCCCTTAACCTTAATCCCTAAATCCTAAACCCTGAACAACCATAAATCCTAAACCCTGAACAACCCTAAATCATAAACCCTGAATAACCCTAAACACTAACCTCTAAACAACCCTAAACAACCCTAATCACTAAACCATAAACAACCCTAAACACTAAACCCTAAACAACCCTATACCTTAAACCTTGAACACTAAACCCTAAATAACCCTAAACCCTAAACCATTAACACTATACCCTAAAGAACACTAAACACTAAACCCAAAACTACCCTAAAACCTAAACCTTAAACACTAAACCTTAAACAACCCTAAACCCTAAACACTAAACCCTAAACAACCCTAAACTTTTAACCCTAAACACTATACCCTAAACAACCCTAAACCTTAAACAATCCTAAACTCTAAACCCTAAACCCTTAACCTAAACCACCCTAAATCTTAAACAATCCTAAACCCTAAACCTTAAACGCTAAACACTAAACTCTAAACCCTAAACCTAACAATAACCATAACCCTAACCCTAACCCCTAACCCTTACCCTAACCCTAACCCTAACCCTAATCCTAACCCTAACCCTAACCCTAACCCTAACCTTAACCCTAAACCTAACCCTAACCTTAACCCTAATCCTAACCCTAACCCTAACCCTAACCGTAACCATAACACTAAACTCTAAACCCTAAACCTAATCCACTTTAAACCTTAAACAATCCTAAACCATAAACCTTAGACCCTAAATCCTAAATCTAACAATAAACCTAAACCTAACCCTAAATCTAACCCTAACCCTAACCCTAACCCTAAACCCTCCCTGACCCTAAACCTAACCCTAACCCTAAACCTAACCCTGACCCTAATCCTAACACTAACCCTATTTCTAATTCTAACCCTAACACTAATCCTAAACTTAAACCTAACCCCCTAATAATAACCCTAACCCTTTCACTAACCCTAACCCTTAAACCTAACCCTAACCCTAACCCTAACCCTAACCTAACCCTAACCCTAACCCTAACCCTAACCCTAACCCTAACCCTAACCCTAACCCTAACCTAACCCTAACCCTAACCCTAACCCTAACACAAACCCTAACACTAACCCCCTTACTTTTACCCTAACCCTAACCCTAACCCTAAACCTGACCCTTACCATAACCCTAACCCTAACCCTAACTCCATCCCTAACTCTAACCCTAACCGTAACCATAACACTAAACTCTAAACCCTAAACCTAATCCACCCTAAACCTTAAACAATCCTAAACCATAAACCTTAATCCCTAAACCCTAATCTAACAATAAACCTAAACCTAACCCTAAATCTAACCCTAACCCTATCCCTAACCCTAAACCTAACCCTGACCCTAACCCTAACCCTAATCCTAACACTAACCATAACCCTAACCCTAACACTACCCCTAACCTTAACCCTAACCCTAACCCTAACCCTAACCCTAACTCTAACCCTAACCCTAACCCTAACCGTAACCATAATACTAAACTCTAAACCCTAAACCTAATCCACCCTTAAACTTAAACAATCCTAAACCATAAACCTTAAACCCTAAACCCTAAATCTAACAATAAACCTAAACCTAACCCTAAATCTAACCCTAACCCTAACCCTAACCCTAAACATAAACCTTACCCTAACCCTAATCCTAATCATAACACTAATCATAACCCAAACACTAACCCTAACCCTAACCCTAAACCTAACCCTAAACCTCACACTATCCCTAATCCTAACACTAAACCCTAAACTTTAATTCTAACCCTAACTTTAAACCTACCCTTAACCCTAACCCTAACCATATTTCTAAACCTAACCCTAACCCTAACCCTAACACTAATCCTAAACTAAAACCTAACCCCCTAATAATAACCCTAACACTAAACCTAACCCTAACCCTAACCCTAACCCTAACCCTAACACTAACCCCTAACCCTAACCCTAACCCTAACCCTAACCTTAACCCTAACCCTAACCCTAACCCTAACCCTATCCCTAACCCTAACCATTATTCTAACACTAACACTAACCTTAACCCTAACCCTAAACCTAAACCTAACCCTAACCCCAACCCTAACCTTAACCCCATAACCCTAACCCTAACCTTAAGCCTAACATAACCCCATAACCTTAACTCTAACCCTAACTCTAACCCTAATGCTAACCCTAACCCTAACCCTAAACCTAACCTTAACCCCTTAACCTTAATCCCTAAATCCTAAACCCTGAACAACCATAAATCCTAAACCCTGAACAACCCTAAATCATAAACCCTGAATAACCCTAAACACTAACCTCTAAACAACCCTAAACAACCCTAATCTCTAAACCATAAACAACCCTAAAAACTAAACCCTAAACAACCCTATACCCTAAACCTTAAACACTAAACCCTAAATAAACCTAAACCCTAAACCATTAACACTATACCCTAAACAACACTAAACACTAAACCCAAAACAACCCTAAAACCTAAACCTTAAACACTAAACCTTAAACAACCCTAAACCCTAAACACTAAACCCTAAACAACCCTAAACTTTTAACTTTAAACACTATACCCTAAACAACCCTAAACCTTAAACAATCCTAAACTCTAAACCCTAAACCCTTAACCTAAACCACCCTAAATCTTAAACAATCCTAAACCCTAAACCTTAAACCCTAAACACTAAACCCTAAACCCTAAACCTAACAATAACCATAACCCTAAACCTAACCCCTAACCCTTACCCTAACCCTAACGCTAACCCTAATCCTAACCCTAACCCTAACCCTAACCCTAACCCTAACCCTAACCCTAAACCTAATCCTAACCCTAACCTTAACCCTAACCCTAACCCTAACCCTAACCCTAACCCTAACCGTAACCATAACACTAAACTCTAAACCCTAAACCTAATCCACCCTAAACCTTAAACAATCCTAAACCATAAACCTTAGACCCTAAATCCTAAATCTAACAATAAACCTAAACCTAACCCTAAATCTAACCCTAACCCTAACTCTAACACTAAACCCTCCCTGACCCTAACCCTAACCCTAACCCTAACCCTAACCCTAAACCTAACCCTGACCCTAATCCTAACACTAACCCTATTTCTAATTCTAACCCTAACACTAATCCTAAACTTAAACCTAACCCCCTAATAATAACCCTAACCCTAACACTAACCCTAACCCCTAACCCTAACCCTAACCCTAACCCTAAACCTAACCTAACCCTAACCCTAACCCTAACCCTAACACTAACCCCTAACCCTTACCCTAACCCTAACCCTAAACCTAACCCTAACCATTACCCTATCCCTAACCCTAACCCTAACCCTAACCCTAACCCTAACACTAACCATAACCATAACACTAAACTCTAATCCCTAAACCTAATCCACCCTAAACCTTAAACAATCCTAAACCATAAACCTTAAACCCTAATCCCTAAATCTAACAATAAACCTAAACCTGACCCTAAATCTAACCCTAACCCAAACCCTAACCCTAAACCTAAACCTGACCCTAACCCTAACCCTAATCCTAACACTAACCATAACCCTAACCCTAACCCTAACCTTAACCCTAAACCTAACCCTATCCCTAAACCTAACCCTCACCCTAATCCTAACACTAACCCTATTTCTAATTCTAACCCTAACACTAATCCTTAACTAAAACCTAACCCCCTAATAATAACCCTAACACTAACCCTAACAATAACCCCTAACCCCTAACACTAACCCTAACCCTAACCCGTAACCCTAACCCTAACCCTAACCCTAACCCTAACACTAACCCTAACCCTAACCCTATCCCTAACCCTAACCCTTACCCTAACACTAACACTAACCTTAACCCTCACCCTAACCCTCACCTTAACCCTAAACCTAACCCTAACACTAACCCTAACACCCTAAATCCTAAACCTTAAACCCCAAAAAACTCTAAACACTAATTCCAAAAGCACCCTAAACCCTAAACTATAAACACTAAACGCTAAAAAACCCTAAACCCTAAACCCTAAACACTAAACCCTAAACAAGCCTAAACCCTAAAACCATTAACGCTATACCCTAAACAACCCTAAACCCTTAACCCTAAACATTATACCCTAAACCCTAAAACACTATACAACCTTAAACCCTAAACCTTAAAATATCCTAAATCATAAATCCTGAACAACCCTAAACACTAAATTATAAACAACCGTAAAAAACCCTAAACAACTCTAAACGCTAAAACATAAACAACCCTAAACATTAAACAATCTTAAACGCTAAACCCTATACCCTAAACCTAAACCACCCTAAAACTTAAACAATCCTAAACCCTAAACCTTAAACCATAAACCCTAAATTTTAAACCATAAATCTAAGAATAACCATAACCCTAACCCTAACCCTAAACCTAAACCTAACCCTAACCCCAACCCTAACCTTAACCCCTTAACCTTAATCCCCCAAGGGCCCTAACAACGGCCCTACCAACGGCCCTAGCAACGGCCCTAGCAACGGCCCTAGCAACGGCCCTAACAACGGCCCTAACCACGGCCCTAGCAACGGCCCTAGCAACGGCCCTAGCAACGGCACTAACAACGGCCCTAGCAACGGCCCTAGCAACGGCCCTAGCAACGGCCCTAACCAGGGCCCAAACAAGGGCCCTAACAACGGCCCTAACAACGGCCCTAACAACGGCCCTAGCAATGGCCCTAACAAGGGCCCTAGCAACGGCCCTAACCAGGGCCCAAACAAGGGCCCTAACAACGGCCCTAACAACGGACCTAAAAACGGCCCTAGCAACGGCCCTAACAAGGGCCCTTACAACGGCCATAACAACGGCCCTAACAACGGCCCTAGCAACGGCCCTAACAAGGGCCCTAACAACGGCCATAACAACGGCCCTAACAACGGCCCTAGCAACGGCCCTAACAAGGGCCCTAGCAACGGCCCTAACAACGGCCCTAGCAACGGCCCTAGTAACGGCCCTAACAAGGGCCCTAACCACGGCCCTAACAACGGCCCTAGCAAAGGCCCTAGCAACGGCCCTAACAAGGGCCCAAACAAAGGCCCTAACAACAGCCCTAACAACGGCCCTAGCAAAGGCCCTAGCAACTGCCCTAACAAGGGCCCTAGCAACGGCCCAAACAAGGGCCCTATCAACGGCCCTAGCAACGGCCCTAACAACGGCCCTAGCAACGGCCCTAACAAGGGCCCTAGCAACGGTTCTATCAACGGCCTTAGTAACGGCCCTAACAACGGCCCTAGCAACGGCCCTAACATCGGCCCTTGCAACGGCCCTAACAACGGCCCTAGCAACGGCCCTAGCAACGGCCCTAGCAACGGCCCTAACAACGGCCCTTGCAAGGGCCCTAGCAACGGCCCTAGCAACGGCCCTAGCAACGGCCTTTACAACGGCCCTAGCAACGGCCCTAGCAACGGCCCTAGCAACGGCCCTAACAAGGGCCCTTGCAACGGCCCTAGCAACGGCCCTAACAACGGCCCTAACAACGGCCCTAGCAACGGCCCTAACAACGGCCCTAGCAACGGCCATAGCAACGGCTTTAACAAGGGCCCTAACAACGGCCCTAACAACGGCCCTAGAAACGGCCCTAGCAATGGCCCTAACAAAAGCCCTAGCAACGGCCCTAACAAGGGCCCTAACAACGGCCCTAACAACGGCCCTAGCAACGGCCCTAACAAGGGCCCTAACAACGGCCCTAGCAACGGCCCTAACAACGGCCCTAACAACGGCCCTAACAACGGCCCTAGCAATGGCCCTAGCAACGGCCCTAGCAACGGCCCTAACAACGGCACTAGCAACGACCCTAACAAGGGTATTGCAACGGCCCTAGCAACAGCCCTAGCAACGGCCCTAACAACGGCACTAGCAACGGCCCTAACAAGGGCCCTTGCAACGGCCCTAGCAACGGCCCTAGCAACGGCCCAAGCAACGGCCCTAGCATCGGCCCTAGCAACGGCCCTAGCAACGGCCCTAGCAACGGCCCTAGCAACGGCCCTAGCAACGGCCCTAACAACGGACCTAGCAACGGCCCTAGCAACGGCCCTAGCAAAGGCCCTAGCAATGGCCCTAGCAACGGCCCTAGCAACGGCCCTAGCAACGGCCCTAGCAAGGGCCTTAGCAACGGCCCTAGCAACGGCCCTAGAAAAGGCCCTAGCAACGGCCCTAGCAATGGCCCTAGCAACGGCCCTAGCAACGGCACCGGCAACGGCCCTAGCGACGGCCCTAGCAACGGCCCTAGCAACGGCCCTAACAACGGCCCTAGCAACGGCCCTAGCAACGGCCCTAGCAACGGCCCTAACAAGTGCCCTAGCAACGGCCCTAACAACGGCCCTAGCAACGGCCCTAGCAAAGGCCCTAGAAACGGCAGTAGAACGGCCCTAACAAGGGCCCTAGCAACGGGCCTAACAAGGGCCCTAGCAACGGCCCTAGAAACGGCCCTAGCAACGGCCCTAGAAACGGCCCTAACAAGGGCCCAAACAAAGGCCCTAACAACGGCCCTAACAACGGCCCTAGCAAAGGCCCTAGCAACTGCCCTAACAAGGGCCCTATCAACGGCCCTAGCAACGGCCCTAACAACGGCCCTAGCAACGGCCCTAACAACGGCCCTGACAACGGCCCTAACAAAAGCCCTAGCAACGGCCCTAGCAACGGCCCTAGCAACGGCCCTAGCAAGGGCTGTAACAACGGCCCTAACAAGGGCCCTAAAAACGGCCCAAACAAGGGCCCTAACACTGGCCCTAACAACGGCCCTAGCAACGGCCCTAACAACGGCCCTAGCAACGGCCGTAACAACGGCCCTACCAACGGCCCTAACATCGGCCCTTGCAACGGCCCTAGCAACGGCCCTAGCAACGGCCCTAGCAACGGCCCTAGCAACGGCCCTAACAAGGGCCCTAGCAACGGCCCTAACAACGGCCCTAGCAACGGCCATAGCAACGGCTTTAACAAGGGCCCTAACAACGGCCCTAACAACGGCCCTAGAAACGGCCCTAGCAACGGCCCTAACAAAAGCCCTAGCAACGGCCCTAACAAGGGCCCTAACTACGGCCCTAACAACGGCCCTAGCAACGGCCCTAACAAGGGCCCTAACAACGGCCCTAGCAACGGCCCTAACAACGGCCCTAACAACGGCCCTAACAACGGCCCTAGCAATGGCCCTAGCAACGGCCCTAGCAACGGCCCTAACAACGGCACTAGCAACGGGCCTAACAAGGGTGTTGCAACGGCCCTAGCAACAGCCCTAGCAACGGCCCTAACAACGGCACTAGCAACGGCCCTAACAAGGGCCCTTGCAACGGCCCTAGCAACGGCCCTAGCAACGGCCCAAGCAACGGCCCTAGCAACGGCCCTAGCAACGGCCCTAGCAACGGCCCTAGCAACGGCCCTAGCAACGGCCCTAGCAACGGCCCTACCAACGGACCTAGCAACGGCCCTAGCAACGGCCCTAGCAAAGGCCCTTGCAACGGCCCTAGCAACGGCCCTAGAAACGGCTCTAGCAACGGCCCTAGCAACGGCCCTAGCAACGGCCCTAGCAACGGCCCTAGAAAAGGCCCTAGCAACGGCCCTAGCAACGGCCCTAGCAACGGCACCGGCAACGGCCCTAGCAACGGCCCTAGCAACGGCCCTAGCAACGGCCCTAACAACGGCCCTAGCAACGGCCCTAGCAACGGCCCTAGCAACGGCCCTAGCAAAGGCCCTAGCAACTGCCCTAACAAGGGCCCTAGCAACGGCCCAAACAAGGGCCCTATCAACTGCCCTAGCAACGGCCCTAACAACGGCCCTAGCAACGGGCCTAACAAGGGCCCTAGCAACGGCCCTAGAAACGGCCCTAGCAACGGCCCTAGCAAGGGCCCTAACAAGGGCCCAAACAAAGGCCCTAACAACGGCCCTAACAACGGCCCTAGCAAAGGCCCTAGCAACTGCCCTAACAAGGGCCCTAGCAACGGCCCAAACAAGGGCCCTATCAACGGCCCTAGCAACGGCCCTAACAACGGCCCTGACAACGGCCCTAACAAAAGCCCTAGCAACGGCCCTAGCAACGGCCCTAGCAAGGGCTGTAACAACGGCCCTAACAAGGGCCCTAAAAACAGCCCAAACAAGGGCTCTAACACTGGCCCTAGCAACGGCCCTAAAAACGGCCCTAGCAACGGCCCTAGCAACGGCCCTAACAACGGCCCTAGCAACGGCCCTAGCAACGGCCCTAGAAACGGCCTTAGCAACGGCCCTAGCAATGGCCCTAACAAGGGCCCTAACAACGGCCCTAACAACGGCCCTAGCAACGGCCCTAGCAACGGCCCTAACAAGGGCCCTAGCAACGGCCCTAACAAGGGCCCTAGCAACGGCCCTAACAAGGGCCCTAGATATGGCCCTAGCAAGGGCCCTAGCAACGGCCCTAGCTACGGCCCTAGCAACGGCCATAAAAAGGGCCCTAGCAACGGCCCTAGCAACGGCCCTAGCAATGGCCCTAGCAACGGCCCTAACAAGGGCCCTAGCATCGGCCCTAGCAACGGCCCTAGCAACGGTACTAACAACGGCCCTAGCAACGGCCCTAGCAACGGCCCTAGCAACGGCCCTAAAAAAAGCCCTAGCAACGGCCCTAACAACAGCCCTTGCAACAGCCCTAGCAACGGCCCTAGCAACGGCCCTCACAACGGCCCTAGCCACGTCCCTAGCAACGGCCCTAACAAGGGCCCTAGCAACGGCCCTAACAAGGGCCCTAGCAACGGCCCTAACAAGGGCCCTAGCAACGGCCCTAACAAGGGCCCTAGCAACGGCCCTAACAAGGGCCCTAGCAACGGCCCTAACAAGGGCCCGAGCAACGGCCCTAGCAATGGCCCTAGCTACGGCCCTAGCAACGGCCCTAAAAAGGGCCCTAGCAACGGCCCTAGCAACGGCCCTAGCAACGGCCCTAGCAACGGCCCTAATAAGGGCCCTAGCAACGGCCCTAGCAACGGCCCTAGCAACGGCCCTAGCAACGGCCCTAACAAGGGACCTAGCAACGGCCCTAGCAACGGCCCTTGAAACAGCCCTAAAAAGGGCCCTAGCAACGGCCCTAACAAGGGCCCTAGCAACGGCCCTAACAACGGCCCTTGCAACGGCCCTACCAACGGCCCTAGCAACGGCCCTAACAACGGCCCTAGCAACGGCCCTAGCAACGGCCCTAGCAACGGCCCTAGCAACGGCCCTAGCAACGGCCCTAAAAAAAGCCCTAGCAACGGCCCTAACAACAGCCCTTGCAACGGCCCTAGCAACGGCCCTAGCAACGGCCCTCACAACGGCCCTAGCCACGTCCCTAGCAACGGCCCTAACAAGGGCCCTAGCAACGGCCCTAACAAGGGCCCTAGCAACGGCCCTAACAAGGGCCCTAGCAACGGCCCTAACAAGGGCCCTAGCAACGGCCCTAACAAGGGCCCTATCAACGGCCCTAACTAGGGCCCGAGCAACGGCCCTAGCAATGGCCCTAGCTACGGCCCTAGCAACGGCCCTAAAAAGGGCCCTAGCAACGGCCCTAGCAACGGCCCTAGCAACGGCCCTAGCAACGGCCCTAATAAGGGCCCTAGCAACGGCCCTAGCAACGGCCCTAGCAACGGCCCTAGCAACGGCCCTAACAAGGGACCTAGCAACGGCCCTAGCAACGGCCCTTGAAACGGCCCTAAAAAGGGCCCTAGCAACGGCCCTAACAAGGGCCCTAGCAACGGCCCTAACAACGGCCCTTGCAACGGCCCTACCAACGGCCCTAGCAACGGCCCTAACAACGGCCCTAGGAACGGCCCTAACAACGGCCCTAGCAACGGCCCTAGCAACGGCCCTAGCAACGGCCCTAAAAACGGCCCTAACCACGGCCCTAGCAACGGCCCTAGCAACGGCCCTAGCTACGGCCCTAGCGACGGCCCTAACAAGGGCCCAAGCAACGGCCCTAGCAACGGCCCTAACAACGGCCCTAGCAACGGCCCTAGCAACGGCCCTAACAAGGGCCCTAGCAACGGCCCTAACAAGGGCCCTAGCAACGGCCCTAGCAACAGCCCTAGCTACGGCCCTATAACGGCCCTAACAAGGGCCCTAGCAACGGCCCTAGCAACGGCCCTAGCAACGGCCCTAGGAACGGCACTAACAAGGGCCCTAGCAACGGCCCTAGCAACGGCCCTAACAAGGGCCCTAGAAACGGCCCTAGCAACAGCCCTAACAACGGCCCTAGCAACGGCCCTAGCAACGGCCCTAACAACGGCCCTAGCAACGGCCCTAACAACGGCCTTTGAAACGGCCCTAGGAACAACCCTAGCAACGGCCCTAGCAACGGCCCTAGCAACGGCCCTAACAACGGCCCTAGCAACGGCCCTAACATGGGCCCTAGCAACGGCCCTAACAAGGGCCCTAGCAAAGGCCCTAACAAGGGCCCTAGCAACGGCCCTAGCAACGGCCCTAGCAACGGCCCTAGCAACGGCCCTAGCAACGGCCCTAGCAAGGGCCCTAGCAACGGCCCTAACAAGGGCCCTAGCAACGGCCCTAACAAGGGCCCTAGCAACGGCCCTAACAAGGGCCCTAGCAACGGCCCTAACAAGGGCCCTAGCAACGGCCCTAGCAACGGCCCTAGCAACGGCCCTAACAAGGGCCCTAACAACGGCCCTAACAAGGGCCCTAGCAACGGCCCTCACAAGGGCCCTAGCAACGGCCCTAGCAACGGCCCTAGCAACGGCCCTAGCAACGGCCCTAACAAGGGCCCTAGCAACGGCCCTAGCAACGGCCCTAGCAACGGCCCTAGCAACGGCCCTAACAAGGGCCCTAGCAACGGCCCTAGCAACTGCCCTAGAAACGGCCCTAGCAACGGCCCTAACAAGGGCCCTAGCAACGGCCCTAGCAACGGCCCTAGCAACGGCCCTAGCAACGGCCCTAACAACGGCCCTAGGAACGGCCCTAACAACGGCCCTAGCAACGGCCCTAGCAACGGCCCTAGCAACGGCCCTAACAATGGCCCTAACCACGGCCCTAGCAACGGCCCTAGCAACGGCCCTAGAAACGGCCCTAGCAACGGCCCTAGCAACGGCCCTAGCAACGGCCCTAACAACGGCCCTAGCAACGGCCCTAGCAACGGCCCTAACAAGGGCCCTAGCAACGGCCCTAACAAGGGCCCTAGCAACGGCCCTAACAAGGGCCCTAGCAACGGCCCTAACAAGGGCCCTAGCAACGGCCCTAACAAGGGCCCTAGCAACGGCCCTAACAAGGGCCCTAGCAACGGCCCTAACAAGGGCCCTAGCAACGGCCCTAGCAACGGCCCTAGCTACGGCCCTATAACGGCCCTAACAAGGGCCCTAGCAACGGCCCTAGCAACGGCCCTAGCAACGGCCCTAGCAACGGCACTAACAAGGGCCCTAGCAACGGCCCTAGCAACGGCCCTAACAAGGGCCCTAGAAACAGCCCTAGCAACGGCCCTAACAACGGCCCTAGCAACGGCCCTAACAACGGCCCTAGCAACGGCCCTAACAAGGGCCCTAGCAACGGCCCTAACAAGGGCCCTAGCAACGGCCCTAGCTACGGCCCTAGCAACGGCCCTAACAAGGGCCCTAGCAACGGCCCTAGCAACGGCCCTAGCAACGGCCCTAGCAACGGCCCTAACAAGGGCCCTAGCAACGGCCCTAGCAACGGCCCTAGCAACGGCCCTAGCAACGGCCCTAAAAAGGGCCCTAGCAACGGCCCTAACAAGGGCCCTAGCAACGGCCCTAGCAACGGCCCTAGCAACGGCCCTAACAATGGCCCTAACCACGGCCCTAGCAACGGCCCTAGCAACGGCCCTAGCAAAGGCCCTAGCAACGGCCCTAGCAACGGCCCTAACAAAGGCCCTAGCAACGGCCCTAACAATGGCCCTAGCAACTGCCCTAACCACGGCCCTAGCAACGGCCCTAGCAACGGCCCTAACAACGGCCCTAGCAATGGCCCTAGCAACGGCCCTAACAACGGCCCAAACAACGGCCCTAGCAACGGCCCTAGCAACGGCCCTAGCAACGGCTTTAACAACGGCCCTAGTAACGGCCCTAGCAACGGCCCTAACAAGGGCCCTATCAACGGCCCTTACAAGGGCCCTAGCAACGGCCCTAACAAGGGCCCTAGCAACGGCCCTAACAAGGGCCCTAGCAACGGCCCAAACAAGGGCCCTAGCAACGGCCCTAGCAACGGCCCTAGCAACGGCCCTAGCAACGGCCCTAACAACGGCCCAAACAACGGCCCTAGCAACGGCCCTAGCAACGGCCCTAGCAACGGCTTTAACAACGGCCCAAACAACGGCCCTAGCAACGGCCCTAGCAACGGCCCTAGCAACGGCCCTAACAACGGCCCAAACAAGGGCCCTAGCAACGGCCCTAACAAGGGCCCTAGCAACGGCCCTAACAAGGGCCCTAGCAACGGCCTTAACAAGGGCCCTAACAACGGCCCTAGCAACGGCCCTAGCAACGGCCCTAACAAAGCCCCTAGCAACGGCCCTAACAATGGCCCTAGCAACTGCCCTAGCAACGGCCCTAACAAGGGCCCTAGCAACGGCCCTAGCAACGGCCCTAACAAGGGCCCTAGAAACGGCCCTAGCAACGGCCCTAACAACGGCCCTAGCAACGGCCCTAGCAACGGCCCTAACAACGGCCCTAGCAACGGCCCTAACAACGGCCCTTGAAACAGCCCTAGGAACAACCCTAGCAACGGCCCTAGCAACGGCCCTAACAAGGGCCCTAGCAACGGCCCTAACAAGGGCCCTAGCAACGGCCCTAACAAGGGCCCTAGCAACGGCCCTAGCAACGGCCCTAGTAACGGCCCTAGCAACGGCCCTAGCAACGGCCCTAACAATGGCCCTAACCACGGCCCTAGCAACGGCCCTAGCAACGGCCCTAGCAACGGCCCTAACAAAGGCCCTAGCAACGGCCCTAACAATGGCCCTAGCAACTGCCCTAAACACGGCCCTAGCTACGGCCCTATAACGGCCCTAGCAACGGCCCTAGCAACGGCCCTAGCAACGGCCCTAGCAACGGCCCTAACAAGGGCCCTAGCAACGGCCCTAGCAACGGCCCTAACAAGGGCCCTAGAAACGGCCCTAGCAACGGCCCTAGCAACGGCCCTAGCTACGGCCCTAGCAACGGCCCTAACAAGGGCCCTAGCAACGGCCCTAGCAACGGCCCTAATAAGGGCCCTAGAAACGGCCCTAGCAACGGCCCTAAAAACGGCCCTAGCAACGGCCCTAGCAACGGCCCTAACAAATGCCCTAGCAACGGCCCTAGCAACGGCCCTAGCAACGGCCCTAGCAACGGCCCTAGCAACGGCCCTAACAAGGGCCCTAGCAACGGCCCTAACAAGGGCCCTAGCAACGGTCCTAGCAACGGCCCTAGCAACGGCCCTAGCAACGGCCCTAGCAACGGCCCTAACAAGGGCCCTAGCAACGGCACTAACAAGGGCCCTAGCAACGGCCCTAACAAGGGCCCTTGAAACGGCCCTAGGAACAACCCTAGCAACGGCCCTAGCAACGGCCCTAGAAACGGCCCTAGAAACGGCCCTAGCAACGGCCCTAACAAAGGCCCTAGCTACGGCCCTATAACGGCCCTAGCAACGGCCCTAGCAACGGCCCTAGCAACGGCCCTAGCAACGGCCCTAACAAGGGCCCTAGCAACGGCCCTAGCAACGGCCCTAACAAGGGCCCTAGAAACGGCCCTAGCAACGGCCCTAGCAACGGCCCTAACAACGGCCCTTGCAACGGCCCTAACAAGGGCCCTAGCAACGGCCCTAGCAACGGCCCTAGCAACGGCCCTAGCAACGGCCCTAGCAACGGCCCTAACAAGGGCCCTAGCAACGGCCCTAACAAGGGCCCTAGCAACGGCCCTAGCAACGGCCCTAGCAACGGCCCTAGCAACGGCCCTAGCAACGGCCCTAACAAGGGCCCTAGCAACGGCACTAACAAGGGCCCTAGCAACGGCCCTAACAAGGGCCCTTGAAACGGCCCTAGGAACAACCCTAGCAACGGCCCTAGCAACGGCCCTAGAAACGGCCCTAGAAACGGCCCTAGCAACGGCCCTAACAAAGGCCCTAGCAACGGCCCTAGCAACGGCCCTAGCAACGGCCCTAGCAACGGCCCTAACAAGGGCCCTAGCAACGGCCCTAACAAGGGCCCTAGCAACGGCCCTAACAAGGGCCCTAGCAACGGCCCTAACAAAAGCCCTAGCAACGGCCCTAGCAACGGCCCTAGCAACGGCCCTAGCTACGGCCCTAGCAACGGCCCTAACAAGGGCCCTAGCAACGGCCCTAAAAAGGGCCCTAGCAACGGCCCTAGCATCGGCCCTAACAACGGCCCTAGCAACGGCCCTAGCAACGGCCCTAACAAGGGCCCTAGCAACGGCCCTAACAAGGGCCCTAGCAACGGCCCTAACAAGGGCCCTAGCAACGGCCCTTACAAGGGCCCTAGCAACGGCCCTAGCAACAGCCCTAGCTACGGCCCTATAACGGCCCTAACAAGGGCCCTAGCAACGGCCCTAGCAACGGCCCTAGCAACGGCACTAGCAACGGCACTAACAAGGGCCCTAGCAACGGCCCTAGCAACGGCCCTAACAAGGGCCCTAGAAACGGCCCTAGCAACGGCCCTAACAACGGCCCTAGCAACGGCCCTAGCAACGGCCCTAGCAACGGCCCTAGCAACGGCCCTAACAAGGGCCCTAGCAACGGCCCTAACAAGGGCCCTAGCAACGGCCCTAACATGGGCCCTAGCAACGGCCCTAACAAGGGCCCTAGCAACGGCCCTAACAAGGGCCCTAGCAACGGCCCTAGCAACGGAACTAGAAACGGCCCTAGCAACGGCCCTAGCAACGGCCCTAACAAGGGCCCTAGCAACGGCCCTAACAAGGGCCCTAGCAACGGCCCTAACAAGGGCCCTAGCAGCGGCCCTAGCAACGGCCCTAGCAACGGCCCTAGCAACGGCCCTAACAAGGGCCCTAGCAACGGCCCTAACAAGGGCCCTAGCAACGGCCCTAACAAGGGCCCTAGCAACGGCCCTAACAAGGGCCCTAGCAACGGCCCTCACAAGGGCCCTAGCAACGGCCCTAGCAACGGCCCTAGCTACGGCCCTAGCAACGGCCCTAACAAGGGCCCTAGCAACGGCCCTAGCAACGGCCCTAGCAACGGCCCTAGCAACGGCCCTAACAAGGGCCCTAGCAACAGCCCTAGCAACTGCCCTAGCAACGGCCCTAGCAACGGCCCTAACAAGGGCCCTAGCAACGTCCCTAGCAACGGCCCTAGCAACGGCCCTAGCAACGGCCCTAACAACGGCCCTAGGAACGTCCCTAACAACGGCCCTAGCAACGGCCCTAGCAACGGCCCTAGCAACGGCCCTAACAATGGCCCTAACCACGGCCCTAGCAACGGCCCTAGAAACGGCCCTAGCAACGGCCCTAGCAATGGACCTAGCAACGGCCCTAACAAAGGCCCTAGCAACGGCCCTAACAAAGGCCCTTGCAACGGCCCTAACAACGGCCCTAGCAACGGCCCTAACAACGGCCCTAGCAACGGCCCTAGCAACGGCCCTAACAAAGGCCCTAGCAACGGCCCTAACAATGGCCCTAGCAACTGCCCTAAACACGGCCCTAGCTACGGCCCTATAACGGCCCTAGCAACGGCCCTAGCAACGGCCCTAACAAGGGCCCTAGCAACGGCCCTAGCAACGGCCCTAACAAGGGCCCTAGCAACGGCCCTAGCAACGGCCCTAACAAGGGCCCTAGAAACGGCCCTAGCAACGCCCCTAGCAACGGCCCTAGCTACGGCCCTAGCAACGGCCCTAGCAACGGCCCTAACAAGGGCCCTAGAAACGGCCCTAGCAACGGCCCTAACAACGGCCCTAACAACGGCCCTAGCAACGGCCCTAACAACGGCCCTTGAAACAGCCCTAGGAACAACCCTAGCAACGGCCCTAGCAACGGCCCTAACAAGGGCCCTAGCAACGGCCCTAACAAGGGCCCTAGCAACGGCCCTAACAAGGGCCCTAGCAACGGCCCTAGCAACGGCCCTAGCAACGGCCCTAGCAACGGCCCTAACAAGGGCCCTAGCAACGGCACTAACAAGGGCCCTAGCAACGGCCCTAACAAGGGCCCTTGAAACTGCCCTAGGAACAACCCTAGCAACGGCCCTAGCAACGGCCCTAGAAACGGCCCTAGAAACGGCCCTAGCAACGGCCCTAACAAAGGCCCTAGCAACGGCCCTAGCAACGGCCCTAGCAATGGCCCTAGCAACGGCCCTAACAAAGGCCCTAGCAACGGCCCTAGCAACGGCCCTAGCAACTGCCCTAACAAGGGCCCTAGCAACGGCCCTAGCAACGGCCCTAACAACAGCCCTAGCAACGGCCCTAGCAACGGCCCTAACAACGGCCCTAGCAACGGCCCTAACAAGGGCCCTAGCAACGGCCCTAACAAGGGCCCTAGCAACGGCCCTAACAAGGGCCCTAGCAACGGCCCTAACAAGGGCCCTAGCAACGGCCCTAACAAGGGCCCTAGCAACGGCCCTAACAAGGGCCCTAGCAACGGCCCTAACAACGGCCCTAGCAACGGCCCTAGCTACGGCCCTAGCAACGGCCCTAACAAGGGCCCTAGCAACGGCCCTAGCATCGGCCCTAACAACGGCCCTAGCAACGGCCCTAGCAACGGCCCTAACAAGGGCCCTAGCAACGGCCCTAACAAGGGCCCTAGCAACAGCCCTAACAAGGGCCCTATAACGGCCCTAACAAGGGCCCTAGCAACGGCCCTAGCAACGGCCCTAGCAACGGCCCTAGCAACGGCACTAACAAGGGCCCTAGCAACGGCCCTAGCAACGGCCCTAACAAGGGCCCTAGAAACGGCCCTAGCAACGGCCCTAACAACGGCCCTAGCAACGGCCCTAGCAACGGCCCTAACAACCGCCCTAGCAACGGCCCTAACAACGGCCTTTGAAACGGCTCTAGGAACAACCCTAGCAACGGCCCTAGCAACGGCCCTAGCAACGGCCCTAACAACGGCCCTAGCAACGGCCCTAACAAGGGCCCTAGCAACGGCCCTAACAAGGGCCCTAGCAACGGCCCTAACATGGGCCCTAGCAACGGCACTAACAAGGGCCCTAGCAACGGCCCTAACAAGGGCCCTAGCAACGGCCCTAGCAACGGCCCTAGCTACGGCCCTAGCAACGGCCCTAACAAGGGTCCTAGCAACGGCCCTAACAAGGGCCCTAGAAACGGCCCTAGCATCGGCCCTAGCAACGGCCCTAAAAAGGGCCCTAGCAACGGCCCTAACAATGGCCCTAGCAACTGCCCTAACCACGGCCCTAGCTACGGCCCTATAACGGCCCTAACAAGGGCCCTAGCAACGGCCCTAGCAACGGCCCTAGCAACGGCCCTAGCAACGGCCCTAACAAGGGCCCTAGCAACGGCCCTAGCAACGGCCCTAACAAGGGCCCTAGAAACGGCCCTAGCAACGGCCCTAGCAACGGCCCTAGCTACGGCCCTAGCAACGGCCCGAACAAGGGCCCTAGCAACGGCCCTAGCAACGGCCCTAACAAGGGCCCTAGAAACGGCCCTAGCAACGGCACTAACAACGGCCCTAGTAACGGCCCTAGCAACGGCCCTAACAAGGGCCCTAGCAACGGCCCTAACAAGGGCCCTAGCAACGGCCCTAACAAGGGCCCTAGCAACGGCCCTAGCAATGGCCCTAACAAGGGCCCTAGAAACGGCCCTAGCAACGGCCCTAACAACGGCCCTAGCAACGGCCCTAGCAACGGCCCTAACAACGGCCCTAGCAACGACCCTAACAACGGCCTTTGAAAAGGCCCTAGGAACAACCCTAGCAACGGCCCTAGCAACGGCCCTAGCAACGGCCCTAACAACGGCCCTAGCAACGGCCCTAACAAGGGCCCTAGCAACGGCCCTAACAAGGGCCCTAGCAACGGCCCTAACATGTGCCCTAGCAACGGCCCTAACAAGGGCCCTAGCAACGGCCCTAACAAGGGCCCTAGCAACGGCCCTAGCAACGGCCCTAACAACGGCCCTAGCAACGGCCCTAACAAGGGCCCTAGCAACGGCCCTAACAAGGGCCCTAGCAACGGCCCTAACAAGGGCCCTAGCAACGGCCCTAACAAGGGCCCTAGCAGCGGCCCTAGCAACGGCCCTAGCAACGTCCCTAGCAACGGCCCTAACAAGGGCCCTAGCAACGGCCCTAACAAGGGCCCTATCAACGGCCCTAACAAGGGCCCTAGCAATGGCCCTCACAAGGGCCCTAGCAACGGCCCTAGCAACGGCCCTAGCTACGGCCCTAGCAACGGCCCTAACAAGGGCCCTAGCAACGGCCCTAGCAACGGCCCTAGCAACGGCCCTAGCAACGGCCCTAACAAGGGCCCTAGCAACGGCCCTAGCAACTGCCCTAGCAACGGCCCTAGCAACGGCCCTAACAATGGCCCTAACCACGGCCCTAGCAACGGCCCTAGAAACGGCCATAGCAACGGCCCTAGCAACGGCCCTAGCAACAGCCCTAACAAAGGCCCTAGCAACGGCCCTAACAACGGCCCTTGCAACGGCCCTAACAACGGCCCTAGCAACGGCCCTAACAACGGCCCTAGGAACGGCCCTAACAACGGCCCTAGCAACGGCCCTAGCAACGGCCCTAGCAACGGCCCTAAAAATGGCCCTAACCACGGCCCTAGCAACGGCCCTAGAAACGGCCCTACAACGGCCCTAGCAACGGCCCTAGCAACGGCCCTAACAAGGGCCCTAGAAACGGCCCTAGCAACGGCCCTAGCAACGGCCCTAGCTACGGCCCTAGCAACGGCCCTAACAAGGGCCCTAGCAACGGCCCTAGCAACGGCCCTAACAAGGGCCCTAGAAACGGCCCTAGCAACGGCCCTAAAAACGGCCCTAGCAACGGCCCTAGCAACGGACCTAACTACGGCCCTAGCAACGGCCCTAGCAACGGCCCTAACAAGGGCCCTAGCAACGGCCCTAGCAACTGCCCTAGCAATGGCCCTAGCAACGGCCCTAACAATGGCCCTAGCAACGGCCCTAGCAACGGCCCTAGCAACGGCCCTAAAAAGGGCCCTAGCAACGGCCCTAACAAGGGCCCTAGCAACGGCCCTAACAACGGCCCTTGCAACGGCCCTAACAACGGCCCTAGGAACGGCCCTAACAACGGCCCTAGCAACGGCCCTAGCAACGGCCCTAGAAACGGCCCTAGCAACGGCCCTAGCAACGGCCCTAGCAACGGCCCTAACAAAGGCCCTAGCAACGGCCCTAGAAACGGCCCTAGCAACGGCCCTAGCAACGGCCCTAGCAACTGCCCTAACCACGGCCCTAGCAACGGCCCTAGCAACGGCCCTAACAACGGCCCTAGCAACGGCCCTAGCAACGGCCCTAACAACGGCCCAAACAACGGCCCTAGCAACGGCCCTAGCAACGGCCCTAACAAGGGCCCTAGCAACGGCCCTAGCAACGGCCCTAGCAACGGCCCTAAAAAGGGCCCTAGCAACGGCCCTAACAAGGGCCCTAGCAACGGCCCTAACAAGAGCCCTAGCAACGGCCCTAGCAACGGCCCTACCTACAGCCCTATAACGGCCCTAACAAGGGCCCTAGCAACGGCCCTAGCAACGGCCCTAGCTACGGCCCTAGCAACGGCCCTAACAAGGGCCCTAGCAACGGCCCTAGCAACGGCCCTAGCAACGGCCCTAGCAAAGGCCCTAACAAGGGCCCTAGCAACGGCCCTAGCAACGGCACTAGCAACGGCCCTAGCAACGGCCCTAACAAGGGCCCTAGCAACGGCCCTAGCAACGGCCCTAGCAACGGCCCTAAAAAGGGCCCTAGCAACGGCCCTAACAAGGGCCCTAGCAACGGCCCTAACAAGGGCCCTAGCAACGGCCCTAGCAACGGCCCTAGCTACGGCCCTATAACGGCCCTAACAAGGGCCCTAGCAACGGCCCTAGCAACGGCCCTAGCAACGGCCCTAGCAACGGCCCTAACAAGGGCCCTAGCAACGGCCCTAGCAACGGCCCTAACAAGGGCCCTAGAAACGGCCCTAGCAGCGGCCCTAACAACGGCCCTAGCAACGGCCCTAGCAACGGCCCTAACAACGGCCCTAGCAACGGCCCTAACAAGGGCCCTGGCAACGGCCCTAACAACGGCCCTTGAAACGGCCCTAGGAACAACCCTAACAACGGCCCTAGCAAAGGCCCTAGCAACGGCCCTAACAACGGCCCAAACAACGGCCCTAGCAACGGCCCTAGCAACGGCCCTAACAAGGGCCCTAGCAACGGACCTAACAAGGGCCCTAGCAACGGCCCTAACAAGGGCCCTAGCAACGTCCCTAACAAGGGCCCTAGCAACGGCCCTAACAAGGGCCCTAGCAACGGCCCTAACAAGGGCCCTACCAACGGCCCTAGCAACGGCCCTAGCTACGGCCCTAGCAACGGCCCTAACAAGGGCCCTAGCAACGGCCCTAGCAACGGCCCTAGCAACGGCCCTAGCAACGGCCCTAACAAGGGCCCTAGCAATGGCCCTAGCAACTGCCCTAGCAACGGCCCTAGCAACGGCCCTAACAAGGGCCCTAGCAACGGCCCTAGCAACTGCCCTAGCAACGGCCCTAAAAAGGGCCCTAGCAACGGCCCTAACAAGGGCCCTAGCAACGGCCCTAACAACGGCTTTTGCAACGGCCCTAGCAACGGCCCTAGCAACGGCCCTAACAATGGCCCTAACCACGGCCCTAGCAACGGCCCTAGAAACGGCCCTAGCAACGGCCCTAGCAACGGCCCTAGCAACGGCCCTAACAAAGGCCCTAGCAACGGCCCTAGAAACGGCCCTAGCAACGGCCCTAGCAACGGCACTAGCAACTGCTTTAACAAGGGTCCTAGCAACGGCCCTAACAACGGCCCTTGCAACGGCCCTAACAACGGCTCTAGCAACGGCCCTAATAACGGCCCTAGGAACGGCCCTAACAACAGCCCTAGCAACGGCCCTAGCAATGGCCCTAGCAACGGCCCTAACAAGGGCCCTAGCAACGTCCCTAACAACAGCCTTTGAAACGGCCCTAGCAACGGCCCTAGCAACGGCCCTAACAAGGGCCTTATCAACGGCCCTAACAAGGGCCCTAGCAACGGCCCAAACAAGGGCCCTAGCAACGGCCCTAACAAGGGCCCTAACAACGGCCCTAGCAACGGCCCTAGCAACGGCCCTAACAACGGCCCTAACAACGGCCCTGACAACGGTCCAAACAACGGCCCTAGCAACGCCCCTAACAACGGCCCTAGCAACGGCCCTACCAACGGCCCTACCAACGGCCCTAGCAACGGCCCTAGCAACGGGCCTAACAACAGCCCTAGCAACGGCCCTACCAACGGCCCTAACAACGGCCCTAGCAACGGCCCTAACGAGGGCCCTAGCAACGGCCCTAACAAGGGCCCTAGCAACCGCCCTGATAACGGCCCTTGAAACGGCCCTAGGAAAAACCCTAGCAACGGCCCTAGTAACGGCCCTAGCAACGGCCCTAACAACGGCCTTAGCAACGGCCCTAACAAGGGCCCTAGCAACGGTTCTAACAACGGTCCTTGAAACGGCCCTAGCAACGGCCCTAGCAGCGGCCCTAACAAGGGCCCTAGCAACGGCCCTAACAACGGCCCAAGCAACGGCCCTAGCAAAGGCTCTAGCAACGGCCTTAACAAGGGCCCTTGCAACGGCCCTAGCAACGGCGCTAGCAACGGCCCTAGCAACGGCCCTAACAACGGCCCTAGCAACGGCCATAGCAACGGTCCTAGCAACGGCCCTAGCAACGGCCCTAGCAACGGCCTTTGCAACGGCCCTAGCAACGGCCCTAGAAACGGCCCTAGCAACGGCCCTAGCAATGGCCCTAACAAAGGCCATAGCAACGGCCCTAACAACGGCCTTAGCAACGGCCCTAACAACGGCCCTAGAAAGGGCCCTAGCAACGGCCCTAACAAGGGCCCTAGCAACGGCCCTAACAAGGGCCCTAGCAACGGCCCTAACAAGGGCCCTAGCAACGGCCCTAACAAGGGCCCTAGCAACGGCCCTAACAAGGGCCCTAACAACGGCCCTAAAAAGGGCCCTAGCAACGGCCCTAACAAGGGCCCTAGCAACGGCCCTAGCAACGGCCCTAGCTACGGCCCTAGCAACGGCCCTAACAAGGGCCCTAGCAACGGCCCTAGCAACGGCCCTAGCAACGGCCCTAGCAACGGCCCTAACAAGGGCCCTAGCAACGGCCCTAGCAACTGCCCTAGCAACGGCCCTAGCAACGGCCCTAACAAGGGCCCTAGCAACGGCCCTAGCAACGGCCCTAGCAACGGCCCTAAAAAGAGCCCTAGAAACGGCCCTAACAAGGGCCCTAGCAACGGCCCTAACAACGGCCCTTGCAACGGCCCTAACAACGGCCCTAGCAACGGCCCTAACAACGGCCCTAGGAACGGCCCTAACAACGGCCCTAGCAACGGCCCTAGCAACGGCCCTAGCAACGGCCCTAACAATGGCCCTAACCACGGCCCTAGCAACGGCCCTAGTAACGGCCCTAGCAACGGCCCTAGCAACGGCCCTAACAAAGGCCCTAGCAACGGCCCTAGAAACGGCCCTAGCAACGGCCCTAGAAACGGCCCTAGCAACTGCCCTAACCACGGCCCTAGCAACGGCCCTAGCAACGGCCCTAACAACGGCCCTAGCAACGGCCCTAGCAACGGCTTTAACAACGGCCCAAACAACGGCCCTAGCAACGGCCCTAGCAACGGCCATAGCAACGGTTTTAACAACGGCCCTAGCAACGGCCCTAACAAGTACCCTATTAACGGCCCTAACAAGGGCCCTAGCAACGTCCCTAACAAGGGCCCTAGCAACGGCCCTAACAAGGGCCCTAGCAACGGCCCAAACAAGGGCCCTAGCAACTGCCCTAACAAGGGCCCTAGCAACGGCCCTAACAGAGGCCCTAGCAACGGCCTTAACAAGGGCCCTAACAACGGCCCTAGCAACGGCCTTAGCAACGGCCCTAACAACGGCCCTGACAACGGTCCAAACAACGGCCCTGACAACGGACCTACCAACGGCCCTAGCAATGGCCCTAACAACGGCCCTAGCAACGGCCCTAAAAAGGGCCCTATCAACGGCCCTAACAAGGGCCCTAGCAACGGCCCTAGCAACGGCCCTAGCTACGGCCCTAGCAACGGCCCTAACAAGGGCCCTAGCAACGGCCCTAGCAACGGCCCTAGCAACGGCCCTAAAAAGGGCCCTAGCAACGGCCCTAACAAGGGCCATAGCAACGGCCCTAACAACGGCCCTTGCAACGGCCCTAACCACGGCCCTAGCAACGGCCCTAACAACGGCCCTAGGAAAGGCCCTAACAACGGCCCTAGCAACGGCTCTAGCAACGGCCCTAGCAACGGCCCTAACAATGGCCCTAACCACGGCCCTAGCAACGGCCCTAGCAACGGCCCTAGCAACGGCCCTAGCAACGGCCCTAGCAACGGCCCTAACAAAGGCCCTAGCCACGGCCCTAACAATGGCCCTAGCAACTGCCCTAACCACGGCCCTAGCAACGGCCCTAGCAACGGCCCTAGCAACGGCCCTAGCAACGGCCCTAGCAACGGCCCTAACAACGGCCCAAACAACGGCACTAGCAACGGCCCTAGCAACGGCCCTAGCAATGGCTTTAACAACGGCCCTAGCAACGGCCCTAGCAACGGCCCTAACAAGGGCCCTAACAACGGCCCTAACAAGGGCCCTAGCAACGGCCCTAAAAAGGGCCCTAGCAACGGCCCTAACAAGGGCCCTAGCAACGGCCCAAACAAGGGCTCTAGCAACGGTCCTAACAAGGGCCCTAGCAACGGCCCAAACAAGGGCCCTAGCAACTGCCCTAACAAGGGCCCTAGCAACGGCCCTAACAGAGGCCCTAGCAACGGCCTTAACAAGGGCCCTAACAACGGCCCTAGCAACGGCCTTAGCAACGGCCCTAACAACGGCCCTGACAACGGTCCAAACAACGGCCCTGATAACGGACCTACCAACGGCCCTAGCAACGGCCCTAAAAAGGGCCCTATCAACGGCCCAAACAATGGCCCTAGCAACGGCCCTAGCAACGGCCCTAACAACGGCCCTAGCAACGGCCCTAACAAGGGCCCTAGCAACGGCCCTAACAACGGCCCTTGAAACGGCCCTAGGAACAACCCTAACAACGGCCCTAGCAACGGCCCTAGCAACGGCCCTAACAACGGCCCTAGCAACGGCCCTAACAAGGGCCCTAGCAACGGCCCTAACAAGGGCCCTAGCAACGGCCCTAACAAGGGCCCTAGCAACGGCCCTAACAAGGGCCCTAGCAACGGCCCTAACAAGGGCTCTAGCAACGGCCCTAACAAGGGCCCTAGCAACGGCCCTAGCAACGGCCCTAGCTATGGCCCTAGCAACAGCCCTAACAAGGGCCCTAGCAATGGCCCTAACAAGGGCCCTAGCAACGGTCCTAGCAACGGCCCTAGCAACGGCCCTAGCAACGGCCCTAACAAGGGCCCTAGCAACGGCCCTAGCAACTGCCCTAGCAACGGCCCTAGCAACGGCCCTAACAATGGCCCTAGCAACGGCCCTAGCAACGGCCCTAGCAACGGCCCTAAAAAGGGCCCTAGCAACGGCCCTAACAAGGGCCCTAGCAACGGCCCTAACAACGGCCCTTGCAACGGCCCTAACAACGGCCCTAGCAACGGCCCTAGCAACGGCCCTACCTACAGCCCTATAACGGCCCTAACAAGGGCCCTAGCAACGACCCTAGCAACGGCCCTAGCAACGGCCCTAAAAAGGGCCCTAGCAACGGCCCTAACAAGGGCCCTAGCAACGGCCCTAACAAGGGCCCTAGCAACGGCCCTAGCAACGGGCCTAGCTACGGCCCTAGCAACGGCCCTAACAAGGGACCTAGCAACGGCCCTAGCAACGGCCCTAGCAACGGCCCTAGCAACGGCCCTAACAAGGGCCCTAGCAACGGCCCTAGCAACGGCACTAGCAACGGCCCTAGCAACGGCCCTAACAAGGGCCCTAGCAACGGCCCTAGCAACGGCCCTAACAAGGGCCCTAGAAACGGCCCTAGCAACGGCCCTAACAACGGCCCTAGCAACGGCCCTAGGAACAACCCTAACAACGGCCCTAGCAAAGGCCCTAGCAACAGCCCTAACAAGGGCCCTAGCAATTGCCCTAGCAACTGCCCTAGCAACGGCCCTAGCAACGGCCCTAACAAGGGCCCTAGCAACGGCCCTAGCAACTGCCCTAGCAACGGCCCTAAAAAGGGCCCTAGCAACGGCCCTAACAAGGCCCCTAGCAACGGCCCTAACAACGGCTTTTGCAACGGCCCTAACAACGGCCCTAGCAACGGCCCTAACAACGGCCCTAGGAACGGCATAACAACAGCCCTAGCAACGGCCCTAGCAACGGCCCTAGCAACGGCCCTTACAATGGCCCTAACCACGGCCCTAGCAACGGCCCTAGAAACGGCCCTAGCAACGGCCCTAGCAACGGCCCTAGCAACGGCCCTAACAAAGGCCCTAGCAACGGCCCTAGAAACGGCCCTAGCAACGGCCCTAGCAACGGCCCTAGCAACTGCTATAACAAGGGCCCTAGCAACGGCCCTAACAACGGCCCTTGCAACGGCCCTAACAACGGCCCTAGCAACGGCCCTAACAACGGCCCTAGGAACGGCCCTAACAACAGCCCTAGCAACGGCCCTAGCAATGGCCCTAGCAACGGCCCTAACAAGGGCCCTAGCAACGGCCCTAACAACAGCCTTTGAAACGGCCCTAGCAACGGCCCTAGCAGCGGCCCTAACAAGGGCCTTATCAACGGCCCTAACAAGGGCCCTAGCAACGGCCCAAACAAGGGCCCTAGCAACGGCCCTAACAAGGGCCCTAACAACGGCCCTAGCAACGGCCCTAGCAACGGCCCTAACAACGGCCCTAACAACGGCCCTGACAACGGTCCAAACAACGGCCCTGACAACGGACCTAACAACGGCCCTAGCAACGGCCCTAACAACGGCCTTAGCAACGCCCCTAACAACGGCCCTAGCAACGGCCCTACCAACGGCCCTAACAACGGCCCTAGCAACGGCCCTAGCAACGGGCCTAACAACAGCCCTAGCAACGGCCCTACCAACGGCCCTAACAACGGCCCTAGCAACGGCCCTAACGAGGGCCCTAGCAACGGCCCTAACAAGGGCCCTAGCAACCGCCCTGATAACGGCCCTTGAAACGGCCCTAGGAACAACCCTAGCAACGGCCCTAGCAACGGCCCTAGCAACGGCCCTAACAACGGCCTTAGCAACGGCCCTAACAAGGGCCCTAGCAACGGTTCTAACAACGGTCCTTGAAACGGCCCTAGCAACGGCCCTAGCAGCGGCCCTAACAAGGGCCCTAGCAACGGCCCTAACAACGGCCCAAGCAACGGCCCTAGCAAAGGCTCTAGCAACGGCCTTAACAAGGGCCCTTGCAACGGCCCTAGCAACGGCGCTAGCAACGGCCCTAGCAACGGCCCTAACAACGGCCCTAGCAACGGCCATAGCAACGGCCCTAGCAACGGCCCTAGCAACGGCGCTAGCAACGGCCTTTGCAACGGCCCTAACAACGGCCCTAGCAACGGCCATAGCAACGGCCCTAGCAACGGCCCTAGCAACGGCCCTAGAAACGGCCCTAGCAACGGCCCTAGCAATGGCCCTAGCAACGGCCCTAACAACGGCCCTAGCAAAGGCCCTAACAAAGGCCATAGCAACGGCCCTAACAACGGCCTTAGCAACGGCCCTAACAACGGCCCTAGAAAGGGCCCTAGCAACGGCCCTAACAACGGCCATAGCAACCGTTCTATCAACGGCCCTAGCAACGGCCCTAGCAACGGCCCTAGCAACGGCCCTAACAAGGGCCCTAACAACGGCCCTAACAATGGCCCTAGCAACGGCCCTAGCAACTGCCCTAACAAGGCCCTAGCAACAGCCCTAACAAGGGCCCTAGCAACGGCCCTAACAAGGGCCCAAGCAACGGCCCTAGCAACGGCCCTAGCAACGGCCCTAGCTACGGCCCTAGCAACGGCCCTAACATGTGCCCTAGCAACGGCCCTAGAAACGGCCCTAGCAACGGCCTTAGCAACGGCCCTAACAAGGGCCCTAGCAACGGCCCAAGCAACGGCCCTAGCAACGGCCCTAACAACGGGACTAGCAACGGCCCTAACAACGGGACTAGCAACGGCCCTAGCAACGGCCCTAGCAACGGCCCTAAAAAGGGCCCTAGCAACGGCCCTAACAACAGCCCTTGCAACGGCCCTAGCAACGGCCCTAGCAACGGCCCTAACAACGGCCCTAGCAACGGCCCTACCAACGGCCCTAAAAACGGCCCTAGCAACGGCCCTCGCAACGGCCCTAACGAGGGCCCTAGCAACGGCCGTAGCAACGGCCCTAGCAACGGCCCTAGCTACGGCCCTAGAAACGGCCCTAACAAGGGCCCTAGCAACGGCCCTAGCAACGGCCCTAGCAACGGCCCTAGCAACGGCCCTAACAAGGGCCCTAGCAACGGCCCTAGCAATGGCCCTAACAAGGGCCCTAGCAACGGCCCTAGCAACGGACCTAACAACGGCCCTAGCAACGGCCCTAGCAACGGCCCTAACAACGGCCCTAGCAACGGCCCTAACAGGGCCCTAGCAACGACCCTAACAACGGCCCTTGCAACCGCCCTAGCAACGGTCCTAGCAACGGCCCTAACAACGGCCCTAGCAATAGCCCTACCAACGGCCCTAACAACGGCCCTAACAACGGCCCTTGAAACGGCCCTAGGAACAACCCTAGCAACGGCCCTAGCAACGGCCCTAGCAACGGCCCTAACAACGGCCCTATCAACGCCCTTAACAAGGGCCCTAGCAACGGCCCTAACATCGGCCCTTGAAACGGCCCTAGCAACGGCCCTAGCAACGGCCCAAACAAGGGCCCTAGCAACGGCCCTAGCAACGGCTTTAGCAACGGCTCTAACAACGGCCCTAGCAACGGCCCTAACAACGGCCCTAGCAACGGCCCTAACAACGGCCCTAGCAACGGCCCTAGCAACGGCCCTAGCAACGGCCCTAGCAACGGCCCTAGCAACGGCCCTAGAAACGGCCCTAGCAACGGCCCTAACAACGGCCCTAGAAACAGCCCTATCAACGGCCCTAGCATCGGCCCTAGCAACGGCCCTAGCAACGGCCCTAGCAACGGCCCTAAAAACTTAAACAATCCTAAACCCTAAACCTTAAACCATAAATGTTAAACCATAAATCTAAGAATAACCATAACCCTAACCCTAACCCTAAACCTAAACCTCACCCTAACCCTAACCCTAACCTTAAGCCTAACATAACCACATAACCCTAACCCTAACCCTCACCCTAACCCTAACCCTAACCCTAACCATAACCCTAACCCTAACCTTACCCTAACCCTAACCCTAACCCTAACCCTAACCCTAACCATAACCATAACCCTAACATTAACCCTAACCCTAATCTTAACCCTAACCCTAACCCTAACCCCTAACCCTTACCCTAACCCTAACCCTAACCCTAACCGTAACCCTAACCTAACCCTAACAATAACCCTAAACCTAACCCTAACCCTAACCTTAACCCTAATCCTAACCCTAACCCTAACCCTAACCCTAACCGTAACCATAACACTAAACTCTAAACCCTAAACCTAATCCACCCTAAACCTTAAATAATCCTAAACCATAAACCGTAGACCCTAAACCCTAAATCTAACATTAAACCTAAACCTAATCCTAAATCTAACCCTAACCCTAAACCCTCCCTAACCCTAAACCTAACCCTGAGCCTAATCCTAACACTAACCCTATTTCTAATTCTAACCCTAACACTAATCCTAAACTTAAACCTAACCCCCTAATAATAACCCTAACCCTAACACTAACCCTAGCCCCTAACCTTAACCCTTACCCTAACCCTAACCCTAACCCTAACCATTACCCTAACCCTAACCCTAACCCTAACCCTAACACTAACCGTAACCATAACACTAAACTCTAAACCCTAAACCTAATCCACCCTAAACCTTAAACAATCCTAAACCATAAACCTTAAACCCTAAACCCTAAATCTAACAATAAACCTAAACCTGACCCTAAA
>NW_027667640.1:2210000-2215000 GCF_963924665.1 Micromys minutus | reverse complement strand
AACCGTAGACCCTAAACCCTAAATCTAACATTAAACCTAAACCTAACCCTAAATCTAACCCTTACCCTAAACCCTCCCTGACCCTAACCCTAACCCTAACCCTAACCCTAAACCTAACCCTGACCCTAATCCTAACACTAAACCTATTTCTAATTCTAACCCTAACACTAATCCTAAACTTAACCCTAACCCCCTAATAATTACCCTAAACCTAACACTAACCCTAACCCTAACCCTAACCCTAACCCTATCCCTAACCCTAATCTAACCCTAACCCTAACCCTAACCCTAACCCAAACCCTAACACTAACCCCCTAACTTTTACCCTAACCCTAACCCTAAACCTAACCTTTACCATAACCCTAACCCTAACCCTAACCCCATCCCTAACCCTAACCCTAACCGTAACCATAACACTAAACTCTAAACCCTAAACCTAATCCACCCTAAACCTTGAACAATCCTAAACCATAAACCTTAAACCCTAAACCCTAAATCTAACAATAAACCTAAACCTAACCCTAAATCTAACCCTAACCCTATCCCTAACCCTAAACCTAACCCTGACCCTAACCCTAACCCTAATCCTAACCCTAACCCTAACCCAAACACTAACCCCTTACCCCTAACACTAACCCTAACCCTAACCCCTAAACCTATCCCTAACCCTAAACTTAACCCTAATTCTAACCCTAACCCTATCCCTAACCCTAACCCTTACCCTAACACTAACACTAACCTTAACCCTAACCCTAAACTTAACCCTCACCCTAACCCTCACCTTAACCCTAAACCTAACCCTAACACTAACCCTAAAACCCTAAATCCTAAACCTTAAACCCCGAAAAACCCTAAACACTAATTCCAAAAGCACCCTAAACCCTAAACTATAAACACTAAACGCTAAAAAACCCTAAACCCTAAACCCTAAACACTAAACCCTAAACAAGCCTAAACCCTAAAACCATTAACACTATACCCTAAACAACCCTAAACCCTTAACCCTAAACATTATACCCTAAACCCTAAAACACTATACAACCTTAAACCCTAAACCTTAAAATATCCTAAAACATAAATCCTGAACAACCCTAAACACTAAATTATAAACAACCCTAAAAAACCCTAAAGAACTCTAAACGCTAAAACCTAAACAACCCTAACCATTAAACAATCTGAAACGCTAAATTCTATAACCTAAACCTAAACCACCCTAAAACTTAAACAATCCTAAACACTAAACCTTAAACCATAAACCCTAAATTTTAAACCATAAATCTAAGAATAACCATAACCCTAACCCTAACCCTAAACCTAAACCTAACCCTAACCCCAACCCTAACCTTAACCCCATAACCCTAACCTTAACCTTAAGCCTAACATAACCCCATAACCCTAACTCTAACCCTAACTCTAACCCTAACTTTAACCCTAATGCTAACCCTAACCCTAACCCTAACCCTAACCCATTAACCTTAATCCCTAAATCCTAAAACCTGAACAACCATAAATCCTAAACCCTGAACAACGCTAAATCATAAACCCTGAATAACCCTAAACACTAACCTCTAAACAACCCTAAACAACCCTAATCACTAAACCATAAACAACCCTAAACATTAAACCCTAAAGAACCCTATACCCTAAACCTTAAACACTAAACCCTAAATAACCCTAAACCCTAAACCATTAACACTATACCCTAAACAACACTAAACACTAAACCCAAAACAACCCTAAAACCTAAACCTTAAACACTAAACCTTAAAAAACCCTAAACCCTAAACACTAAATCCTAAACAACCCTAAACTTTTAACCCTAAACACTATACCCTAAACAACCCTAAACCTTAAACAATCCTAAACTCTAAACCCTAAACCCTTAACCTAAACCACCCTAAATCTTAAACAATCCTAAACCCTAAACCTTAAACCCTAAACACTAAACCCTAAACCCTAAACCTAACAATAACCATAACCCTAAACCTAACCCCTAACCCTTTCTCTAACTTTAACCCTAACCCTAATCCTAACCCTAAACCTAACCCTAACCCTAACCCTAACCCTAACCCTAACCCTAACCCTAAACCTAATCCTAACCCTAACCTTAACCCTAATCCTAAACCTAACCCTAACCCTAACCCTAACCCTAACCGTAACCATAACACTAAACTCTAAACCCTAAACCTAATCCATCCTAAACCTTAAACAATCCTAAACCATAAACCTTAGACCCGAAATCCTAAATCTAACAATAAACCTAAACCTAACCCTAAATCTAACCCTAACGCTAACCCTAACCCTAAAGCCTCTCTGACCCTAACCCTAACCCTAACCCTAACCCTAAACCTAACCCTGACCCTAATCCTAACACTAACCCTATTTCTAATTCTAACCCTAACACTAATCCTAAACTTAAACCTAACCCCCTAATAATAACCCTAACCCTAACACTAACCCTAACCCCTAACCCTAACCCTAACCCTAACCCTAACCTAACGCTAACCCTAACCCTTACCCTAACCCTAACACTAACCCCTAACCCTTACCCTAACCCTAACCCTAACCCTGACCATTACCCTAACCCTAACCCTAACCCTAACCCTAACCCTAACACTAACTGTAACCATAACACTAAACTCTAAACCCTAAACCTAATCCACCCTAAACCTTAAACAATCCTAAACCATAAACCTTAAACCCTAAACCCTAAATCTAACAATAAACCTAAACCTGACCCTAAATCTAACCCTAACCCTAACCCTAACCCTAAACCTAACCCTGACCCTAAACCTAACCCTAATCCTAACACTAACCCTATTTCTAATTCTAACCCTCACACTAATCCTAAACTAAAACCTAACCCCCTAATAATAACCCTAACACTAAACCTAACCCTAACCCTAATCCTAACCCTAACCCTAACCCTAACACTAACCCCTAACCCCTAACACTAACCCTAACCCTAACCCCTAAACCTATCCCTAACCCTAAACTTAACCCTAATTCTAACCCTAACCCTATCCCTAACCCTAACCCTTACCCTAACACTAACACTAACCTTAACCCTAACCCTAAACTTAACCCTCACCCTAACCCTCACCTTAACCCTAAACCTAACCCTAACACTAACCCTAAAACCCTAAATCCTAAACCTTAAACCCCGAAAAACCCTAAACACTAATTCCAAAAGCACCCTAAACCCTAAACTATAAACACTAAACGCTAAAAAACCCTAAACCCTAAACCCTAAACACTAAACCCTAAACAAGCCTAAACCCTAAAACCATTAACACTATACCCTAAACAATCCTAAACCCTTAACCCTAAACATTATACCCTAAACCCTAAAACACTATACAACCTTAAACCCTAAACCTTAAAATATCTTAAATCATAAATACTGAACAACCCTAAACACTAAATTATAAACAACCCTAAAAAACCCTAAACAACTCTAAACGCTAAAACCTAAACAACCCTAACCATTAAACAATCTTAAACGCTAAATTCTATACCCAAAACCTAAACCACCCTAAAACTTAAACAATCCTAAACCCTAAACCTTAAACCATAAGCCCTAAATTTTAAACCATAAATCTAAGAATAACCATAACCCTATCACTAACCCTAAACCTAAACCTAACCCTAACCCCAACCCTAACCTTAACCCCATAACCCTAACCCTAACTTTCAGCCTAACATAACCCCATAACCCTAACTCTAACCCTAACCCTAACCCTAATGTTAACCCTAACCCTAACCCTAACCCAAACCCTAACCCCTTAAGCTTAATCCCTAAATCCTAAACCCTGAACAACCATAAATCCTAAACCCTGAACAACCCTAAATCATAAACCCTGAATAACCCTAAACTCTAACCTCTAAACAACCCTAAACAACCCTAATCACTAAACCATAAACAACCCTAAACACTAAACCATAAACAACCCTATACCCTAAACTTTAAACACTAAACCCTAAATAACCCTAAACCCTAAACCATTAACACTATACCCGAAACAACACTAAACACTAAACCCAAAACAACCCTAAAACCTAAACCTTAAACAATAAACCTTAAACAACCCTAAACCCTAAACACTAAACCCTAAGCAACCCTAAACTTTTAACCCTAAACACTATACCCTAAACAACCCTAAACCTTAAACAATCCTAAAGTCTAAACCCTAAACCCTTAACCTAAACCACCCTAAATCTTAAAAAATCCTAAACCCTAAACCTTAAACCCTAAACACTAAACCCTAAACCCTAAACCTAACAATAACCATAACCCTAACCCTAACACCTAACCCTTAACCTAACCCTAACCCTAACCCTAATCCTAAACCTAACCCTAACCCTAACCCTAACCCTAACCCTAACCCTAAACCTAATCCTAACCCCAACCTTAACCCTAATCCTAACCCTAACCCTAACCCTAACCCTAACCGTAATCATAACACTAAACTCTAAACCCTAAACCTAATCCACCCTAAACCTTAAACAATCCTAAACCATAAACCTTAGACCCTAAATCCTAAATCTAACAATAAACCTAAACTTAACCCTAAATCTAACCCTAACCCTAACCCTAACCCTAAACCCTCACTGACACTAACCCTAACCCTAACCCTAACCCTAACCCTAAACCTAACCCTGACCCTAATCCTAACAATAACCCTATTTCTAATTCTAACCCTAACACTAATCCTAAACTTAAACCTAACCCCCTAATAATAACCCTAACCCTAACACTAACCCTAACCCCTAACCCTAACCCTAACCCTAACCCTAACCCTAACCGTAACCCAAACCCTAACACTAACGCCCTAACTTTTACCCTAACCCTAATCCTAACCCTAACCCTAACCAGTACCATAAACCTAACCCTAACCGTAACCCCATCCCTAACCCTAACCCTAACCGTAACCATAACACTAAACTCTAAACCCTAAACCTAATCCACCCTAAACCTTAAAAAATCCTAAACCATAAAC
>NW_027667640.1:2200000-2205000 GCF_963924665.1 Micromys minutus | reverse complement strand
AACAACCCTAATCACTAAACCATAAACAACCCTAAACACTAAACCCTAAAGAACCCTATACCCTAAACCTTTAACACTAAACCCTAAATAACCCTAAACCCTAAACCATTAACACTATACCCTAAACAACACTAAACATTAACCCAAAACAACCCTAAAACCTAAACCTTAAACACTAAAACTTAAACAACCCTAAACCCTAAACACTAAAGCCTAAACAACCCTAAACTTTTAACCCTAAACACTATACCCTAAACAACCCTAAACCTTAAACAACCTTAAAGTCTAAACCCTAAACCCTTAACCTAAACCACCCTAAATCTTAAACACTCCTAAACCCTAAACCTTAAACCCTAAACACTAAACCCTAAACCCTAAACCTAACAATAACCATAACCCTAGCCCTAACCCCTAACCCTTACCCTAACCCTAACCCTAACCCTAATCCTAACCCTAACCCTAACCATAACCCTAACCCTAACCCTAACCCTAACTCTAAACCTAATCCTAACCCTAACCTTAACCCTAATCCTAACCCTAACCCTAACCCTAACCGTAACGATAACACTAAACTCTAAAACCTAAACCTAATCCACCCTAAACCTTAAACAATCCTAAACCATAAACCTTAGACCCTAAATCCTAAATCTAACAATAAACATAAACCTAACTCTAAATCTAACCCTAACCCTAACCCTAACCCTAAACCCTCCCTGACCCTAACCCTAACCCTAACCCTAACCCTAACCCTAACCCTAAACCTAACGCTGACCCTAATCCTAACACTAACCTTATTTCTAATTCTAACCCTAACACTAATCCTAAACGTAAACCTAACCCCCTAATAATAACCCTAACACTAACACTAACCCTAACCCCTAACCTTAACCCTAACCCTAACCCTAAACCTAACCCTAACACTAACCCCTAACCCTTACCCTAACCCTAACCCTAACCCTAACCCTAACCATTACCCTAACCCTAACCCTAACCCTAACCCTAACCTAACCCTAACCCTAACCCTAACACTAAACGTAACCATAACACTAAACTCTAAACCCTAAACCTAATCCACCCTAAACCTTAAACAATCCTAAACCATAAACCTTAAACCCTAAACCCTAAATCTAACAATAAACCTAAACCTGACCCTAAATCTAACCCTAACCCTAACCCTAACCCTAAACCTAACCCTGACCCTAACCCTAACCCTAATCCTAACACTAACCATAACCCTAACCCTAACCCTAACCCTAACCTTAACCCTAACCCTAACCCTAACCCTAACCCTAACCCTAACCCTAACTTTTTAACCTTAATCCCTAAATCCTATTCCCTGAACAACCATAAATCTTAAACCCTGAATAACCCTAAACACTAACATCTAAACAACCCTAAACAACCCTAATCACTAAACCATAAACAACCCTAAACACTAAACCCTAAACAACCCTATACCCTAAACCTTAAACACTAAACCCTAAATAACCCTAAACCCTAAACCATTAACACTATACCCAAAACAACACTAAACATTAACCCAAAACCACCCTAAAACCTAAACCTTAAACACTAAAACTTAAAAAAACCTAAACACTAAACACTAAAGCCTAAAAAACCCTAAACTTTTAACCCTAAACACTATACCTTAAACAACCCTAAACTTTAAACAATCCTAAAGTCTAAACCCTAAACCCTTAACCTAAACCACCCTAAATCTTAAACAATCCTAAACCCTAAACCTTAAACCCTAAACACTAAACCCTAAACCCTAATCCTAACACTAACCATAACCCTAACCCTAACCCTAACCCTAACCCTAACCCTTACCCTAACCCTAACCCTAACCCTAACCCTAACCCTAACCCTAACCCTAACCCTAACCCTAAACCTAACCCTGACCCTAATCCTAACACTAACCCTATTTCTAATTCTAACCCTAACACTAATCCTAAACTTAAACCTAACTCCCTAATAATAACCCTAACCCTAACACTAACCCTAACCCCTAACCTTAACCCTAACCCTAACCCTAACCCTAACCCTAACACTAACCCCTAACCCTTACCCTAACCCTAACCCTAACCCTAACCCTAACCATTACCCTAACCCTAACCCTAACCCTAACCCTAACACTAACCGTAACCATAACACTAAACTCTAATTCCTAAAACTAATCCACCCTAAACCTTAAACAATCCTAAACCATAAACCTTAAACCCTAAACCCTAAATCTAACAATAAACCTAAACCTAACCCTAAATCTAACCCTAACCCTAACCCTAACCCTAAACCTAACCCTGACCCTAACCCTAACCCTAATCCTAAAACTAACCATAACCCTAACCCTAAACCTAACCCTAACCTTAACCCTAACCCTAACCCTAACCCTAACCCTAACCCTAACCTTAACCATAACCCTAACCCCTTAACCTTAATCCCTAAATCCTAAACCCTGAACAACCATAAATCCTAAACGCTGAACAACCCTAAATCATAAACCCTGAATTACCCTAAACACTAACCTCTAAACAACCCTAAACAACCCTAATCACTAAACCATAAACAACCCTAAACACTAAACCCTAAACAACCCTATACCCTAAACCTTAAACACTAAACCCTAAATAACCCTAAACCCTAAACCATTAACACTATACCCTAAACAACACTAAACACTAAACCCAAAACAACCCTAAACCTAAACCTTAAACACTAAACCTTAAACAACCCTAAACCCTAAACAGTAAACCCTAAACAACCCTAAACTTTTAACCCTAAACACTATACCCTAAACAACCCTATACCTTAAACAATCCTAAACTCTAAACCCTAAACCCTTAACCTAAACCACCCTAAATCTTAAACAATCCTAAACCCTAAACCTTAAACCGTAAACACAAAACCCTAAACCCTAAACCTAACAATAACCATAACCCTAACCCTAACCCCTAACCCTTACCCTAACCCTAACCCTAACCCTAATCCTAACCCTAACCCTAACCCTAACCCTAACCCTAACCCTAACCTTAAATCTAAACCTAATCCTAACCCGTACCCTAACCCTAACTTTAACTTTAACCCTAATCCTAACACCAAACCCTAAACCCTAAACCTAACCCTAACCCTAAAATAAACTTTAAATCCTCAACCTAATCTACCCTAAACCTTAAACAATCCTAAACCCTAAACCCTGAACCCTAAACCTAACCCTAACCCTAACCCTAACACTAACCATAACCTTAACACTAAATTGTAAACCCTAAATTTAATTTACGATAAACCTTAAACAATCTTAAACCCTAAACCTTAAACCTTAAACCTAACAATTACCATAACCGTAACCCTAATCCTAACCCAAACCCTAACCCTAAACGTAACCCTAACACTAAACCTAACCCTAACTCTAACCCTAACCCTAAACCTAACACTAACACTAAACGTAGTCCTAACCCTAACCCTAACCCTAAACCTGACCCTAACCCTAACCCTAACCCTAACCCTAATCCTAACTCTAACCCTAATCCTAACAATAAGCCTAAACTTAACCCTAACCCTAACCCTAAACCTAACACTAACCTTAACCCTAACCCTAACGCTAACCCTAACAGTAATCCCTAAACCCTAAACCTAACCCTAACGATATCCCAAACACAAAACTCTAAACCCTAAAAATAATCCACCCTAAACCTTAAACAATCCTAAAACCTAAACCTTTACCCTAAACCCTAAACCCTAAACCTAACAATATCCCTGACCCTAAACGTAACCCTAAACCTAACCCTAACCCTAACCCTAACCCTAATCCGAACACTAAACCCTAAACCCTAAACCTAACCCTAACCTTAACACTAAACTCTAAACCCTAAACCTAATCTACCCTAAACCTTAAACAATCCTAAACCCAAAACCTTAGACCCTAAAGACTAAACCCTAAACCTAACAATAAACCTAACCCTAACCCTAACCCTAACCCTAACCTTAAACCTAACCCTAAACATAACCCTATCCCTAAACCTAACCCTAACCTTAAGCCTAACCGTAAACCTAACCCTAAACCTAAACCTAACCTTAACCCTAACCCTAACCCTAAACCTAACAATAAACATAATCATAACCCTTACCCTAACCCTAAACCTAACCCTAACCGTAACCCTAACCCTAACCCTAACCGTAACACTAACTCTAACCCTAAACCTAACCCTAACCCTAACCCTAACCCTAACCTTAACCCTAACCATAACCCTAACCCTAAAACTAACCCTAACCCTAACCCAAACCTTAACCCTAAACCTAACCCTAACCCTAACCGTAACCATAACACTAAACTCTAAACCCTAAACCTAATCCACCCTAAACCTTAAACAATCCTAAACCACAAACCTTAAACCCTAAACCCTAAATCTAACAATAAACCTAAACCTAACCCTAAATCTAACCCTAACCCTAACCCTAACACTAAACCTAATCCTAACACTAACCATAACCAAACACTAACCCTAACCCTAACCCTAAACCTAACCCTAACCCTAAACCTCACACTAACCCTAATCCTAACACTAAACCTTAAACTTTAAATCTAACCCTAACCCTAACCCTACCCCTAACCCTAACCCTAACCCTATCCCTAAACCTAACCCTGACCCTAATCCTAACACTAAACCTATTTCTAATTCTAACCCTAACACTAATCCTAAATTTAAACCTAACTCCCTAATAATAACCCTAACCCTAAACCTAACCCTAACCCTAACCCTAACCCTGACCCTAACCTAAACCCTAACCCCCCCAACCCTAACCTTAACCCTAACCCTAACCCTAAACGTATCTCTAACCCTAACCCTAACCGTAACTCTAACCCTAACCCTAACACTAACCCTAACCCTAACCGTAACACTAACCCTAACCCTAACCCTAACCCTAACCATAACCATAACACTAAACTCTAAACCCTAAACCTAATCCACCCTAAAACTTAAACAATCCTAAACCATAAACCT
>NW_027667640.1:2187500-2197500 GCF_963924665.1 Micromys minutus | reverse complement strand
ATCCCTAACCCTAACCCTAACTGTAACCATAACACTAAACTCTAAACCCTAAACCTAATCCACCCTAAACCTTAAACAATCCTAAACCATAAACCTTAAAACCTAAACCCTAAATCTAACAATAAACCTAAACCTAACCGTAAATCTAACCCTAACCCTATCCCTAACCCTAAACCTAACACTGACCCTAACCCTAACCCTAATACTAACACTAACCATAACCCTAACCCTAACACTAACCCTAACCTTAACCCTTACCCTAACCCTAACCCTAACCCTAACCCTAACTCTAACCCTAACCCTAACCCTAACCGTAACCATAATACTAAACTCTAAACCCTAAACCTAATCCACCCTAAACCTTAAACAATCCTAAACCATAAACTTTAAACCCTAAACCCAAAATCTAACAATAAACCTAAACCTAACCCTAAATCTAACCCTAACCCTAACCCTAACACTAACCTAAACCTGACCCTAACCCTAACCCTAATCCTAACACTAATCATAACCCAAACACTAACCCTAACCCTAACCCTAAACCTAACCCTAAACCTCACACTATTCCTAATCCTAACACTAAACCCTAAATTTTAAATCTAATCCTAACCCTAACCCTACCCTTAACCCTAACCCTAACCCTATACCTAAACCTAACCCTGACCCTAATCCTAACACTAACCCTATTTCTAATTCTAACCCTAACACTAATCCTTAACTAAAACCTAACCCCCTAATAATAACCCTAACACTAAACCTAACCCTAACCCTAACCCTAACCCTAACCCTAACCCTAACTTTAACCCTAACCCTAACCCTATCCCTAACCCTAACCCTTACCCTAACACTAACACTAACCTTAACCCTAACCCTAACCTTAACCCTCACCCTAACCCTCACCTTAACCCTAAACCTAACCCTAACACTAACCCTAACACCCTAAATCCTAAACCCTAAACCACGAAAAACCCTAAACACTAATTCCAAAAGCACCCAAAACCCTAAATTATAAACACTAAACGCTAAAAAACCCTAAACCCTAAACCCTAAACACTAAACCCTAAACAAGCCTAAACCCTAAAACCATTAACACTATACCCTAAACAACCCTAAACCCTTAGCCCTAAACATTATACCCTAAACCCTAAAACACTATACAAACTTAAACCCTATACCTTAAAATATCCTAAATCATAAATCCTGAACAACCCTAAACACTAAATTATAAACAACCCTAAAAAACCCTAAACAACTCTAAACGCTAAAACCTAAACAACCCTAAACATTAAACAATCTTAAACGCTAAACCCTATACCCTAAACCTAAACCACCCTAAAACTTAAACAATCCTAAACCCTAAACCTTAAACCATAAACCCTAAATTTTAAACCATAAATCTAAGAATAACCATAACCCTAACCCTAAACCTAAACCTAAACCTAACACTAACCCCAACCCTAACCTTAACCCCATAACCCTAACCCTAAACTTAAGCCTAACATAAACCCATAACCCTAACTTTAACCCTAACTCTAACCCTAATGCTAACCCTAACCCTAACCCTAACCCTAACCACTTAACCTTAATCCCTAAATCCTAAACCCTGAACAACCATAAATCCTAAACCCTGAAAAACCCTAAATCATAAACCCTGAATAACCCTAAACACTAACCTCTAAACAACCCTAAACAACCCTAATCACTAAACCATAAACAACCCTAAACACTAAACCCTAAACAACACTATACCCTAAACCTTAAACACTAAACGCTAAATAACCCTAAACCCTAAACCATTAACACTATACCCTAAACAACACTAAACACTAAAACCAAAACAACCCTAAAACCTAAACCTTAAACACTAAACCTTAAACAACCCTAAACCCTAAACACTAAACCCTAAACAACCCTAAACTTTTAACCCTAAACACTATACCCTAAACAACCCTAAACCTTAAACAATCCTAAACTCTAAACCCTAAACCCTTAACCTAAACCACCCTAAATCTTAAACAATCCTAAACCCTAAACCTTAAACCCTAAACACTAAACCCTAAAACCTAACCCTAACCCTAACCCTAACCCTAACCTAACCCTAACCCTAACCCTAACCCTAACCTAACCCTAACCCTAACCCTAACCCTAACCCTAACAATAACCGTAACCTTAACACTAAACTCAAAACCCTAAACCTAATCCACCCTAAACTTTAAACAATCCTAAACCATAAACCTTAAACCCTAAACCCTAAATCTAACAATAAACCTAAACCTGACCCTAAATCTAAACCTAACCCTAACCCTAACCCTAAACCTAACCCTGACCCTAACCGTAACCCTAATCCTAACACTAACCATAACCTTAACCCTAACCCTAACCCTAACCTTAACCCTAACCCTAACCCTAACCCTAACCCTAACCCTAACCCTAACCCCTTATCCTTAATCCCTAAATCCTAAACCCTGAACAACCATAAATCCTAAACCCTGAACAACCCTAAATCATAAACCCTGAATAACCCTAAACACTAGCCTCTAAACAACCCTAAACAACCCTAATCACTAAACCATAAACAACCCTAAACACTGAACCCTAAACAACCCTATACCCTTAACCTTAAACACTAAACACTAAATAACCCTAAACCCTAAAACATTAACACTATACCCTAAACAACACTAAACACTAAACCCAAAACAACCCTAAAACCTAAACCTTAAACACTAAAACTTAAACAACCCTAAACCCTAAACACTTAAGCCTAAACAACCCTAAACTTTTAACCCTAAACACTATACCCTAAACAACCCTAAACCTTAAACAATCCTAAAGTCTAAACCCTAAACCCTTAACCTAAACCACCCTAAATCTTAAACAATCCTAAACCCTAAACCTTAAACCCTAAACACTAAACACTAAACCCTAAACCTAACAATAACCATAACCCTAACCCTAACCCCTAACCCTTACCCTAACCCTAACCCTAACCCAAATCCTAACCCTAACCCTAACCCTAACCCTAACCCTAACCCTAACCCTAACCTTAACCCTAAACCTAATCCTAACCCTAACCTTAACCGTAATCCTAACCCTAACCCTAACCCTAACCCTAACCGTAACCATAACACTAAACTCTAAACCCTAAACCTAATCCACCCTAAACCTTAAACAATCCTAAACCATAAACCTTAGACCCTAAATCCTAAATCTAAAAATAAACCTAAACCTAACCCTAAATCTAACCCTAACCCTAACCCTAACCCTCAACACTCCCTGACCCTAACCCTAACCCTAACCCTAACCCTAACCCTAACCCTAAACCTAACCCTGACCCTAATCCTAACACTAACCCTATTTCTAATTCTAACCCTAACACTAATCCTAAACTTAAACCTAACCCCCTAATAATAAACCTAACCCTAACACTAACGCTAACCTCTAACCCTAAACCTAATCCTAACCCTAACCCTAACCCTAACACTAACCCCTAACCCTTACCCTAACCCTAACCCTAACTCTAACCCTATCCATTACCCTAACCCTAACCCTAACCCTAACCCTAACCCTAACACTAACCGTAACCATAACACTAAACTCTAAACCCTAAACCTAATCCACCCTAAACCTTAAACAATCCTAAACCATAAACCTTAAAACCTAATCCCTAAATCTAACAATAAACCTAAACCTGACCCTAAATCTAACCTAACCCTAACCCTAACCCTAAACCTAACCCTGACCCTAACCCTAAACCTAATCCTAACACTAACCATAACCCAAACACTAACCCAAACCCTAACCCTAAACCTAACCCTAACCCTAAACCTCACACTATCCCTAATCCTAACACTAAACCCTAAACTTTAAATCTAATCCTAACCCTAACCCTACCCTTAACCCTAACCCTAACCCTATCCCTAAACCTAACCCTGACCCTAATCTTAACACTAACCCTATTTCTAATTCTAACCCTAACACTAATCCTTAACTAAAACCTAACCTCCTAATAATAACCCTAACACTAAACCTAACCCTAACCCTAACCCTAACCCTAACCCTAACACTAACCCCTAACCCCTAACACTAACCCTAACCCTAACCCCTAACCCTAACCCTAACCCTAACCTTAACCCTAACCCTAACCCTAAACCTATCCCTAACCCTAACCCTTACCCTAACACTAACACTAACCTTAACCCTAACCCTAACCTTAACCCTCACCCTAACCCTCACCTTAACCCTAAACCTAACCCTAACACTAACCCTAACACCCTAAATCCTAAACCTTAAACCCCGAAAAACCCTAAACACTAATTCCAAAAGCACCCTAAACCCTAAACTATAAACACTAAACGCTAAAAAACCCTAAACCCTAAACCCTAAACACTAAACCCTAAACAAGCCTAAACCCTAAAACCATTAATACTATACCCTAAACAACCCTAAACCCTTAACCCTAATCATTATACCCTAAAACCTAAAACACTATACAACCTTAAACCCTAAACCTTAAAAAATCCTAAATCATAAATCCTGAACAACCCTAAACACTAAATTGTAAACAACCCTAAAAAACCATAAACAACTCTAAACGCTAAAACCTAAACAACCCTAACCATTAAACAATCTTAAACGCTAAATTCTATACCCTAAACCTAAACCACCCTAAAACTTAAACAATCCTAAACCCTAAACCTTAACCCATAAACCCTAAATTTTAAACCATAAATCTAAGAATAACCATAACCCTAACCCTAACCCTAAACCTAATTCTAACCCTAACCCCAACCCTAACCTTAACCCTATAACCCTAACCCTAACCTTAAGCCTAACATAACCCCATAACCCTAACTCTAACCCTAACTCTAACCCTAACTCTAACCCTAATGCTAACCGTAACCCTAACCCTAACCCTAACCCTAACCCCTTAACCTTAATCTTTAAATCCTAAACCCTGAACAACCAAAAATCCTAAACCCTGAACAACCCTAAATCATTAAACCTGAATAACCCTAAACACTAACTTCTACACAACCCTAAACAACCCTAATCACTAAACCATAAACAACCCTAAACACTAAAACCTAAACAACCCTATACCCTAAACCTTAAACACTAAACCCTAAATAACCCTAAACCCTAAACCATTAACATTATACCCTAAACAACACTAAACACTAAACCCAAAACAACTCTAAAACCTAAACCTTAAACACTAAACCTTAAACAACCCTAAACCCTAAACCCTAAACCCTAAACCTAACAATAACCATAACCCTAACCCTAACCCCTAACCCTTACCCTAACCCTAACCCTAACCCTAATCCTCACCCTAACCCTAACCCTAACCCTAACCTTAACCCTAACCCTAACCCTAACCCTAACCCTAATCCTAACCCTAACCCTAACCCTAACCCTAACCCTAACCCTAACCCTAACCCTAACCGTAACCATAACACTAAACTCTAAACCCTAAACCTAATCCACCCTAAACCTTAAACAATCCTAAACCATAAACCTTAGACCCTAAATCCTAAATCTAACAATAAACCTAAACCTAACCCTAAATCTAACCCTAACCCTAACCCTAACCCTCAACACTCCCTGACCCTAAACCTAACCCTAACCCTAACCCTAACCCTAACCCTAAACCTAACCCTGACCCTAATCCTAACACTAACCCTATTTCTAATTCTAACCCTAACACTAATCCTAAACTTAAACCTTACCCCCTAATAATAAACCTAACCCTAACACTAACGCTAACCTCTAACCCTAAACCTAATCCTAACCCTAACACTAACCCTAACACTAACCCCTAACCCTTACCCTAACCCTAACCCTAACTCTAACCCTATCCATTACCCTAACCCTAACCCTAACCCTAACCCTAACCCTAACACTAACCGTAACCATAACACTAAACTCTAAACCCTAAACCTAATCCACCCTAAACCTTAAACAATCCTAAACCATAAACCTTAAAACCTAATCCCTAAATCTAACAATAAACCTAAACCTGACCCTAAATCTAACCTAACCCTAACCCTAACCCTAAACCTAACCCTGACCCTAACCCTAAACCTAATCCTAACACTAACCATAACCCAAACACTAACCCAAACCCTAACCCTAAACCTAACCCTAACCCTAAACCTCACACTATCCCTAATCCTAACACTAAACCCTAAACTTTAAATCTAATCCTAACCCTAACCCTACCCTTAACCCTAACCCTAACCCTATCCCTAAACCTAACCCTGACCCTAATCTTAACACTAACCCTATTTCTAATTCTAACCCTAACACTAATCCTTAACTAAAACCTAACCTCCTAATAATAACCCTAACACTAAACCTAACCCTAACCCTAACCCTAACCCTAACCCTAACACTAACCCCTAACCCCTAACACTAACCCTAACCCTAACCCCTAACCCTAACCCTAACCCTAACCTTAACCCTAACCCTAACCCTAACCCTATCCCTAACCCTAACCCTTACCCTAACACTAACACTAACCTTAACCCTAACCCTAACCTTAACCCTCACCCTAACCCTCACCTTAACCCTAAACCTAACCCTAACACTAACCCTAACACCCTAAATCCTAAACCTTAAACCCCGAAAAACCCTAAACACTAATTCCAAAAGCACCCTAAACCCTAAACTATAAACACTAAACGCTAAAAAACCCTAAACCCTAAACCCTAAACACTAAACCCTAAACAAGCCTAAACCCTAAAACCATTAATACTATACCCTAAACAACCCTAAACCCTTAACCCTAATCATTATACCCTAAAACCTAAAACACTATACAACCTTAAACCCTAAACCTTAAAAAATCCTAAATCATAAATCCTGAACAACCCTAAACACTAAATTGTAAACAACCCTAAAAAACCATAAACAACTCTAAACGCTAAAACCTAAACAACCCTAACCATTAAACAATCTTAAACGCTAAATTCTATACCCTAAACCTAAACCACCCTAAAACTTAAACAATCCTAAACCCTAAACCTTAACCCATAAACCCTAAATTTTAAACCATAAATCTAAGAATAACCATAACCCTAACCCTAACCCTAAACCTAATTCTAACCCTAACCCCAACCCTAACCTTAACCCTATAACCCTAACCCTAACCTTAAGCCTAACATAACCCCATAACCCTAACTCTAACCCTAACTCTAACCCTAACTCTAACCCTAATGCTAACCGTAACCCTAACCCTAACCCTAACCCTAACCCCTTAACCTTAATCTTTAAATCCTAAACCCTGAACAACCAAAAATCCTAAACCCTGAACAACCCTAAATCATTAAACCTGAATAACCCTAAACACTAACCTCTACACAACCCTAAACAACCCTAATCACTAAACCATAAACAACCCTAAACACTAAAACCTAAACAACCCTATACCCTAAACCTTAAACACTAAACCCTAAATAACCCTAAACCCTAAACCATTAACATTATACCCTAAACAACACTAAACACTAAACCCAAAACAACTCTAAAACCTAAACCTTAAACACTAAACCTTAAACAACCCTAAAACCTAAACCCTAAACCCTAAACCTAACAATAACCATAACCCTAACCCTAACCCCTAACCCTTACCCTAACCCTAACCCTAACCCTAATCCTCACCCTAACCCTAACCCTAACCCTAACCTTAACCCTAACCCTAACCCTAACCCTAACCCTAATCCTAACCCTAACCTTAACCCTAATCCTAACCCTAACCCTAACCCTAACCGTAACCATAACACTAAACTCTAAACCCTAAACCTAATCCACCCTAAACCTTAAACAATCCTAAACCATAAACCTTAGACCCTAAATCCTAAATCTAACCATAAACCTAAACCTAACCCTAAATCTAACCATAACCCTATCCCTAACCCTAAACCCTCCCTGACTTTAACCCTAACCCTAACCCTAACCCTAACCCTAAACCTAACCCTGACCCTAATCCTAACACTAACCCTATTTCTAATTCTAACCCTAACACTAATCCTAAAATTAAACCTAACCCCCTAATAATAACCCTAACCCTAACACTAACCCTAACCCCTAACCCTAACCCCTACCCTAACCCTAACCTAACCCTAACCCTAACCCCAACCCTAACCCAAACCCTAACACTAACCCCCTAACTTTTACCATAACCCTAACCCTAACCCTAACCCTAACCCTTACCATAACCCTAACCCTAACCCTAACCCCATCCCTAACCCTAACCCTAACCGTAACCATAACACTAAACTCTAAACCCTAAACCTAGTCCACCCTAAAACTTAAAAAATCCTAAACCATAAACCTTAAACCCTAAACCCTAAATGTAACAATAAACCTAAACCTAACCTTAAATCTAACCCTAACCCTATCCCTAACCCTAAACCTAACCCTGACCCTAAACCTAACCCTAATCCTAACACTAACCATAACCCTAACCCTAACATTAACCCTAACCTTAACCCTAACCCTAACCCTAACCCTAACTCTAACCCTAACTCTAACCCTAACCCTAACCCTAACCGTAACCATAATACTAAACTCTAAACCCTAAACCTCATCTACCCTAAACCTTAAACAATCCTAAACCTTAAACCTTAAACCCTAAACCCTAAATCTAACAATAAACCTAAACCTAACCCTAAATCTAACCCTAACCCTAACCCTAACCCTAACCCTAAACCTAACCCTAAACCTCACATTATCCCTAATCCTAACACTAAACCCTAAACTTTAAATCTAACCCTAACCCTAACCCTACCCTTAACCCTAACCCTAACCATATCCCTAAACCTAACCCTGACCCTAATCCTAACACTAACCCTATTTCTAATTCTAACTCTAACACTAATCCTAAACTAAAACCTAACCCCCTAATAATAACCCTAACACTAAACCTAACCCTAACCCTAACCCTAACCCTAACCCTAACACTAACCCCTAACCCCTAACACTAACCCTAACCCTAACCCCTAACCCTAACCCTAACCCTAACCCTTACCCTAACACTAACACTAACCTTAACCCTAACCCTAACCTTAACCCTCACCCTAACCCTCACCTTAACCCTAAACCTAACCCTAACACTAACCCTAACACCCTAAATCCTAAACCCTAAACCCCAAAAAACCCTAAACACTAATTCCAAAAGCACCCTAAACCCTAAACTATAAACACTGAACGCTAAAAACCCTAAACCCTAAACCCTAAACACTAAACACTAAACAAGCCTAAACCCTAAAACCATTAACACTATACCCTAAACAACCATAAACCCTTAACCCTAAACATTATACCCTAAACCCTAAAACACTATACAACCTTAAACCCTAAACCTTAAAATATCCTAAATCATAAATCCTGAACCACCCTAAACACTAAATCATAAACAACCCTAAAAAACCCTAAACAACTCTAAACGCTAAAACCTAAAAACCCTAACCATTAAACAATCTTAAACGCTAAACCCTATACCCTAAACCTAAACCACCCTAAAACTTAAACAATCCTAAACCCTAAACCTTAAACCATAAACCCTAAAATTTAAACCTTAAATCTAAGAATAACCATAACCCTAACCCTAACCCTAAACCTAAACCTAACCCTAACCCAAACCCTACCCTTAACCCCATAACCCTAACCCTAACCTTAAGCCTAACATAACCCCATAACCCTAACTCTAACCCTAATTCTAACCCTAATGCTAACCCTAACCCTAACCCTAACCCTAACCCTAACCCCTTAACCTTAATCCCTAAATCCTAAACCCTGAACAACAATAAATCCTAAACCCTGAACAACCCTAAATCATAAACCCTGAATAACCCTAATCACTAACCTCTAAACAACCCTAAACAACCCTAATCACTAAACCATAAACAACCCTAAACACTAAATCCTAAACAACCCTATACCCTAAACCTTAAACACTAAACCCTAAATAACCCTAAACCCTAAACCATTAACA
>NW_027667640.1:2170000-2185000 GCF_963924665.1 Micromys minutus | reverse complement strand
TCTAACCCTAATGCTAACCCTAACCCTAACCCTAACCCTAACCCCTTAACCTTAATCCCTAAATCCTAAACCCTGAACAACCATAAATCCTAAACCCTGAACAACCCTAAATCATAAACCCTGAATAACCCTAAACACTAACCTCGAAACAACCCTAAACAACCCTAATCACTAAACCATAAACAACCCTAAACACTAAACCCTAAACAACCCTATACCTTAAACCTTAAACACTAAACCCTAAATAACCCTAAACCCTAAACCATTAACACTATACCCTAAACAACACTAAACACTAAACCCAAAACAACCCTAAAACCTAAACCTTAAACACTAAACCTTAAACAACCCTAAACCCTAAACACTAAACCCTAAACAACCCTAAACTTTTCACCCTAAACACTATACCCTAAACAACCCTAAACCTTAAACAATCCTAAACTCTAAACCCTAAACCCTTAACCTAAACCACCCTAAATCTTAAACAATCCAAAACCCTAAACCTTAAACCCTAAACATTAAACCCTAAACCCTAAACCTAACAATAACCATAACCCTAACCCTAACCCCTAACCCTTACCCTAACCCTTACCCTAACCCTAATCGTAACCCTAACCCTAACCCTAACCCAAACCCTAACCCTAACCCTAACCCTAAACCTAACCCTAATCTAAACCCTAATCCTAACCCTAACCCTAAACCTAACGGTAACCCTAACCCTAAAACTAATCCTAACCCTAACCCTAACCCTAACCCTAACCCTAACCCTAAACCTAACCCTAAACCTAATCCTAACCCTAAACTTAACCCTAATCCTAACCCTAACCCTAACCCTAACCGTAACCATAACACTAAACTCTAAACCATAAACCTAATCCACCCTAAACCTTAAACAATCCTAAACCATAAACCTTAGACCCTAAATCCTAAATCTAACAATAAACCTAAACCTAACCTAAATCTAACCCTAACCCTAACCCTAACCCTAAACCCTCCCTGACCCTAACCCTAACCCTAACCCTAAACCTAACCCTGACCCTAATGCTAACACTAAACCTATTTCTAATTCTAACCCTAACACTAATCCTAAACTTAAACCTAACCCCCTAATAATAATCCTAACCCTTTCACTAACCCTAACCCCTAACCCTAACCCTAACCCTAACCCTAACCTAACCCTAACCCTAACCCTAACCCTTACCCTAACCTAAACCTAACCCTAACCCTAACACAAACCCTAACACTAACCCCCTAACTTTTACCCTAACCCTAACCCTAACCCTAAACCTAACACTTACCATAACCCTAACCCTAACCCTAACCCCATCCCTAACCCTAACCCTAACCGTAACCATAACAATAAACTCTAAACCCTAAACCTAATCCACCCTAAACCTTAAACAATCCTAAACAATAAACCTTAAACCCCAAACCCTAAATCTAACAATAAACCTAAACCTAACCCTAAATCTAACCCTAACCCTATCCCTAACCCTAAACCTAACCCTGACCTAACCCTAACCCTAATCCTAACACTAACCATAACCCTAACCCTAACACTAACCCTAACCTTAACCCAAACCCTAACCCTAACCCTAACCCTAACTCTAACCCTAACCCTAACCCTAACCGTAACCATAATACTAAACTCTAAACCCTTAACCTAATCCACCCTTAAACTTAAACAATCCTAAACCATAAACCTTAAACCCTAAACCCTAAATCTAACAATAAACCTAAACCTAACCCTAAATCTAACCCTAACCCTAACCCTAACCCTAAACATAAACCTGACCCTAACCCTAATCCTAATCCTAACACTAATCATAACCCAAACACTAACCCTAACCCTAACCCTAAACCTAACCCTAAACCTCACACTATCCCTAATCCTAACACTAAACCCTAAATTTTAATTCTAACCCTAACCCTAACCCTACCCTTAACCCTAACCCTAACCATATTTCTAAACCTAACCCTGACCCTAATCCTAACACTAACCCTATTTCTAATTCTAACCCTAACACTAATCCTAAACTAAAACCTAACCCCCTAATAATAACCCTAACACTAAACCTAACCCTAACCCTAACCCTAACCCTAACCCTAACACTAACCCCTAACCCCTAACACTAACCCAAACTCAAACCCCTAACCCTAACCCTAACCCTAACCCTAACCTCAACCCTAACCCTAACCCTAACCCTATCCCTAACCCTAACCATTATTCTAACACTAACACTAACCTTAACCCTAACCCTAACCTTAACCCTCACCCTAACCCTCACCTTAACCCTAAACCTAACCCTAACACTAACCCTAACACCCTAAATCCTAAACCCTAAACCCCGAAAAACCCTAAACACTAATTCCAAAAGCACCCTAAACCCTAAACTATAAACACTAAACTCTAAAAAACCCTAAACCCTAAACCCTAAACACTAAACCCTAAACAAGCTTAAACCCTAAAACCATTAACACTATACCCTAAACAACCCTAAACCCTTAACACTAAACATTATACCCTAAACCCTAAAACACTATAAAACCTTAAACCCTAAACCTTAAAATTCCTAAATCATAAATCCTGAACAACCCTAAACACTAAATCATAAACAACCCTAAAAAACCCTAAACAACTCTAAACGCTAAAACCTAAACAACCCTAAACATTAAAAAATCTTAAACGCTAAACCTTATACCCTAAACATAAACCACCCTAAAACTTAAACAATCCTAAACCCTAAACCTTAAACCATAAACCCTAAATTTTAAACCATAAATCTAAGAATAACCATAACCCTAACCCTAACCCTAAACCTAAACCTAACCCTAACCCCAACCTAACCTTAACCCCATAACCCTAACCCTAACCTTAAGCCTAACATATCCCCATAACCTTAACTCTAACCCTAACTCTAACCCTAATGCTAACCCTAACCCTAACCCTAACGCTAACCTTAACCCCTTAACCTTAATCCCTAAATCCTAAACCCTGAACAACCATAAATCCTAAACCCTGAACAACCCTAAATCATAAACCCTGAATAACCCTAAACACTAACCTCTAAACAACCCTAAACAACCCTAATCACTAAACCATAAACAACCCTAAACACTAAACCCTAAACAACCCTATACCCTAAACCTTAAACACTAAACCCTAAATAACCCTAAACCCTAAACCATTAACACTATACCCTAAACAACACTAAACACTAAACCCAAAACAACCCTAAAACCTAAACCTTAAACACTAAACCTTAAACAACCCTAAACCCTAAACACTAAACCCTAAACAACCCTAAACTTTAACCCTAAACACTATACCCTAAACAACCCTAAACCTTAAACAATCCTAAACTCTAAACCCTAAACCCTTAACCTAAACCACCCTAAATCTTAAACAATCCTAAACCCTAAACCTTAAACTCTAAACACTAAACCCTAAACCCTAAACCTAACAATAACCATAACCCTAACCCTAACCCCTAACCCTTACCCTAACCCTAACCCTAACCCTAATCCTAACCCTAACCCTAACCCTAACCCTAACCTTAACCCTAACCCTAACCCTAACCCTAACCCTAATCCTAACCCTAACCTTAACCCTAATCCTAACCCTAACCCTAACCCTAACCCTAACAGTAACCATAACACTAAACTCTAAACCCTAAACCTAATCCACCCTAAACCTTAAACAATCCTAAACCATAAACCTTAGACCCTAAATCCTAAATCTAACAATAAACCTAAACCTAACCCTAAATCTAACCATAACCCTAACCCTAACCCTAAACCCTCCCTGACTTTAACCCTAACCCTAACCCTAACCCTAACCCTAAACCTAACCCTGACCCTAATCCTAACACTAACCCTATTTCTAATTCTAACCCTAACACTAATCCTAAAATTAAACCTAACCCCCTAATAATAACCCTAACCCTAACACTAACCCTAACCCCTAACCCTAACCCCTACCCTAACCCTAACCTAACCCTAACCCTAACCCCAACCCTAACCCAAACCCTAACACTAACCCCCTAACTTTTACCATAACCCTAACCCTAACCCTAACCCTAACCCTTACCATAACCCTAACCCTAACCCTAACCCCATCCCTAACCCTAACCCTAACCGTAACCATAACACTAAACTCTAAACCCTAAACCTAGTCCACCCTAAACCTTAAACAATCCTAAACCATAAACCTTAAACCCTAAACCCTAAATGTAACAATAAACCTAAACCTAACCTTAAATCTACCCCTAACCCTATCCCTAACCCTAAACCTAACCCTGACCCTAAACCTAACCCTAATCCTAACACTAACCATAACCCTAACCCTAACATTAACCCTAACCTTAACCCTAACCCTAACCCTAACCCTAACTCTAACCCTAACTCTAACCCTAACCCTAACCCTAACCGTAACCATAATACTAAACTCTAAACCCTAAACCTAATCTACCCTAAACCTTAAACAATCCTAAACCTTAAACCTTAAACCCTAAACCCTAAATCTAACAATAAACCTAAACCTAACCCTAAATCTAACCCTAACCCTAACCCTAACCCTAACCCTAAACCTAACCCTAAACCTCACATTATCCCTAATCCTAACACTAAACCCTAAACTTTAAATCTAACCCTAACCCTAACCCTACCCTTAACCCTAACCCTAACCATATCCCTAAACCTAACCCTGACCCTAATCCTAACACTAACCCTATTTCTAATTCTAACTCTAACACTAATCCTAAACTAAAACCTAACCCCCTAATAATAACCCTAACACTAAACCTAACCCTAACCCTAACCCTAACCCTAACCCTAACACTAACCCCTAACCCCTAACACTAACCCTAACCCTAACCCCTAACCCTAACCCTAACCCTAACCCTTACCCTAACACTAACACTAACCTTAACCCTAACCCTAACCTTAACCCTCACCCTAACCCTCACCTTAACCCTAAACCTAACCCTAACACTAACCCTAACACCCTAAATCCTAAACCCTAAACCCCAAAAAACCCTAAACACTAATTCCAAAAGCACCCTAAACCCTAAACTATAAACACTGAACGCTAAAAACCCTAAACCCTAAACACTAAACACTAAACACTAAACAAGCCTAAACCCTAAAACCATTAACACTATACCCTAAACAACCATAAACCCTTAACCCTAAACATTATACCCTAAACCCTAAAACACTATACAACCTTAAATCCTAAACCTTAAAATATCCTAAATCATAAATCCTGAACCACCCTAAACACTAAATCATAAACAACCCTAAAAAACCCTAAACAACTCTAAACGCTAAAACCTAAACAACCCTAACCATTAAACAATCTTAAACGCTAAACCCTATACCCTAAACCTAAACCACCCTAAAACTTAAACAATCCTAAACCCTAAACCTTAAACCATAAACCCTAAAATTTAAACCTTAAATCTAAGAATAACCATAACCCTAACCCTAACCCTAAACCTAAACCTAACCCTAACCCAAACCCTAACCTTAACCCCATAACCCTAACCCTAACCTTAAGCCTAACATAACCCCATAACCCTAACTCTAACCCTAATTCTAACCCTAATGCTAACCCTAACCCTAACCCTAACCCTAACCCTAACCCCTTAACCTTAATCCCTAAATCCTAAACCCTGAACAACAATAAATCCTAAACCCTGAACAACCCTAAATCATAAACCCTGAATAACCCTAATCACTAACCTCTAAACAACCCTAAACAACCCTAATCACTAAACCATAAACAACCCTAAACACTAAATCCTAAACAACCCTATACCCTAAACCTTAAACACTAAACCCTAAATAACCCTAAACCCTAAACCATTAACACTATACCCTAAAGAACACTAAACACTAAACCCAAAACCACCATAAAACCTAAACCTTAAACACTAAACCTTAAACAACCCTAAACCCTAAACACTAAACCCTAAACAACCCTAAACTTTTAACCCTAAACACTATACCCTAAACAACCGTAAACCTTAAACAATCCTAAACTCTAAAGCCTAAACCCTTAACCTAAACCACCCTAAAACTTAAACAATCCTAAACCCTAAACCTTAAACCCTGAACACAAAACCCTAAACCCTAAACCTAACAATAACCATAACCCTAACTCTAACCCCTAACCCTTACCCTAACCCTAACCCTAACCCTAACCCTAAACCTAATCCTAACCCTTACCTTAACCCTAATCCTAACCCTAACCCTAACCCTAACCGTAACCATAACACTAAACTCTAAACCCTAAACCTAATCCACCCTAAACCTTAAACAATCCTAAACCATAAACCTTAGACCCCAAATCCTAAATCTACAAATAAACCTAAACCTAACCCTAAATCTAACCCTAACCCTAACCCCAACCCTAAACCCTCCCTGACCCTAACCCTAACCCTAACCCTAACCCTAACCCTAAACCTAACCCTGACCCTAATCCTAACACTAACCCTATTTCTAATTCTAACTCTAACACTAATCCTAAACTAAAACCTAACCCCCTAATAATAACCCTAACACTAAACCTAACCCTAACCCTAACCCTAACCCTAACACTAACCCCTAACCCCTAACACTAACCCTAACCCTAACCCCTAACCCTAACCCTAACCCTAACCCTTACCCTAACACTAACACTAACCTTAACCCTAACCCTAACCTTAACCCTCACCCTAACCCTCACCTTAACCCTAAACCTAACCCTAACACTAACCCTAACACCCTAAATCCTAAACCCTAAACCCCAAAAAACCCTAAACACTAATTCCAAAAGCACCCTAAACCCTAAACTATAAACACTGAACGCTAAAAACCCTAAACCCTAAACACTAAACACTAAACACTAAACAAGCCTAAACCCTAAAACCATTAACACTATACCCTAAACAACCATAAACCCTTAACCCTAAACATTATACCCTAAACCCTAAAACACTATACAACCTTAAATCCTAAACCTTAAAATATCCTAAATCATAAATCCTGAACCACCCTAAACACTAAATCATAAACAACCCTAAAAAACCCTAAACAACTCTAAACGCTAAAACCTAAACAACCCTAACCATTAAACAATCTTAAACGCTAAACCCTATACCCTAAACCTAAACCACCCTAAAACTTAAACAATCCTAAACCCTAAACCTTAAACCATAAACCCTAAAATTTAAACCTTAAATCTAAGAATAACCATAACCCTAACCCTAACCCTAAACCTAAACCTAACCCTAACCCAAACCCTAACCTTAACCCCATAACCCTAACCCTAACCTTAAGCCTAACATAACCCCATAACCCTAACTCTAACCCTAATTCTAACCCTAATGCTAACCCTAACCCTAACCCTAACCCTAACCCTAACCCCTTAACCTTAATCCCTAAATCCTAAACCCTGAACAACAATAAATCCTAAACCCTGAACAACCCTAAATCATAAACCCTGAATAACCCTAATCACTAACCTCTAAACAACCCTAAACAACCCTAATCACTAAACCATAAACAACCCTAAACACTAAATCCTAAACAACCCTATACCCTAAACCTTAAACACTAAACCCTAAATAACCCTAAACCCTAAACCATTAACACTATACCCTAAAGAACACTAAACACTAAACCCAAAACCACCATAAAACCTAAACCTTAAACACTAAACCTTAAACAACCCTAAACCCTAAACACTAAACCCTAAACAACCCTAAACTTTTAACCCTAAACACTATACCCTAAACAACCGTAAACCTTAAACAATCCTAAACTCTAAAGCCTAAACCCTTAACCTAAACCACCCTAAAACTTAAACAATCCTAAACCCTAAACCTTAAACCCTGAACACAAAACCCTAAACCCTAAACCTAACAATAACCATAACCCTAACTCTAACCCCTAACCCTTACCCTAACCCTAACCCTAACCCTAACCCTAAACCTAATCCTAACCCTTACCTTAACCCTAATCCTAACCCTAACCCTAACCCTAACCGTAACCATAACACTAAACTCTAAACCCTAAACCTAATCCACCCTAAACCTTAAACAATCCTAAACCATAAACCTTAGACCCCAAATCCTAAATCTACAAATAAACCTAAACCTAACCCTAAATCTAACCCTAACCCTAACCCCAACCCTAAACCCTCCCTGACCCTAACCCTAACCCTAACCCTAACCCTAACCCTAAACCTAACCCTGACCCTAATCCTAACACTAACCCTATTTCTAATTCTAACTCTAACACTAATCCTAAACTAAAACCTAACCCCCTAATAATAACCCTAACACTAAACCTAACCCTAACCCTAACCCTAACCCTAACACTAACCCCTAACCCCTAACACTAACCCTAACCCTAACCCCTAACCCTAACCCTAACCCTAACCCTTACCCTAACACTAACACTAACCTTAACCCTAACCCTAACCTTAACCCTCACCCTAACCCTCACCTTAACCCTAAACCTAACCCTAACACTAACCCTAACACCCTAAATCCTAAACCCTAAACCCCAAAAAACCCTAAACACTAATTCCAAAAGCACCCTAAACCCTAAACTATAAACACTGAACGCTAAAAACCCTAAACCCTAAACACTAAACACTAAACACTAAACAAGCCTAAACCCTAAAACCATTAACACTATACCCTAAACAACCATAAACCCTTAACCCTAAACATTATACCCTAAACCCTAAAACACTATACAACCTTAAATCCTAAACCTTAAAATATCCTAAATCATAAATCCTGAACCACCCTAAACACTAAATCATAAACAACCCTAAAAAACCCTAAACAACTCTAAACGCTAAAACCTAAACAACCCTAACCATTAAACAATCTTAAACGCTAAACCCTATACCCTAAACCTAAACCACCCTAAAACTTAAACAATCCTAAACCCTAAACCTTAAACCATAAACCCTAAAATTTAAACCTTAAATCTAAGAATAACCATAACCCTAACCCTAACCCTAAACCTAAACCTAACCCTAACCCAAACCCTAACCTTAACCCCATAACCCTAACCCTAACCTTAAGCCTAACATAACCCCATAACCCTAACTCTAACCCTAATTCTAACCCTAATGCTAACCCTAACCCTAACCCTAACCCTAACCCCTTAACCTTAATCCCTAAATCCTAAACCCTGAACAACAATAAATCCTAAACCCTGAACAACCCTAAATCATAAACCCTGAATAACCCTAATCACTAACCTCTAAACAACCCTAAACAACCCTAATCACTAAACCATAAACAACCCTAAACACTAAATCCTAAACAACCCTATACCCTAAACCTTAAACACTAAACCCTAAATAACCCTAAACCCTAAACCATTAACACTATACCCTAAAGAACACTAAACACTAAACCCAAAACCACCATAAAACCTAAACCTTAAAGACTAAACCTTAAACAACCCTAAACCCTAAACACTAAACCCTAAACAACCCTAAACTTTTAACCCTAAACACTATACCCTAAACAACCGTAAACCTTAAACAATCCTAAACTCTAAACCCTAAACCCTTAACCTAAACCACCCTAAAACTTAAACAATCCTAAACCCTAAACCTTAAACCCTGAACACAAAACCCTAAACCCTAAACCTAACAATAACCATAACCCTAACTCTAACCCCTAACCCTTACCCTAACCCTAACCCTAACCCTAATCCTAACCCTAGCCCTAACCCTAACCCTAACCCTAAACCTAATCCTAACCCTTACCTTAACCCTAATCCTAACCCTAACAATAACCCTAACCGTAACCATAACACTAAACTCTAAACCCTAAACCTAATCCACCCTAAACCTTAAACAATCCTAAACCATAAACCTTAGACCCCAAATCCTAAATCTACAAATAAACCTAAACCTAACCCTAAATCTAACCCTAACCCTAACCCCAACCCTAAACCCTCCCTGACCCTAACCCTAACCCTAACCCTAACCCTAACCCTAAACCTAACCCTGACCCTAATCCTAACACTAACCCTATTTCTAATTCTAACCCTAACACTAATCCTAAACTTAAACCTAACCCCCTAATAATAACCCTAACCCTTTCACTAACCCTAACCCCTAACCCAAACCCTAACCCTAACTCTAACCCTAACCTAACCCTAACCCTAACCCTAACCCTAACCTAACCCTAACCCTAACCCTAACACAAACCCTAACACTAACCCCCTAACTTTTACCCTAACCCTAACCCTAACCCTAAACCTAACCCTTACTATAACCCTAACCCTATCTCTAAACCCATCCCTAACCCTAACCCTAACCGTAACCATAACACTAAACTCTAAACCCTTAACCTAATCCACCCTAAACCTTAAACAATCCTAAACCATAAACCTTAAACCCTAAACCCTAAATCTAACAATAAACCTAAACCTAACCCTAAATCTAACCCTAACCTTATCCCTAACCCTAAACCTAACCCTGACCCTAACCCTAACCCTAATCTTAACACTAACCATAACCATAACCCTATCACTAACCCTAACCTTAACCCTAACCCTAACCCTAACCCTAACCCTAACTCTAACCCTAACCCTAACCGTAACCATAATACTAAACTCTAAACCCTAAACCTAATCACCCTTAAACTTAAACAATCCTAAACCATAAACCTTAAACCCTAAACCCTAAATCTAACAATAAACCTAAACCTAACCCTAAATCTAATCCTAACCCTAACCCTAAAACTAAACATAAACCTGACCCTAACCCTAATCCTAATCCTAACACTAATCATAACCCAAACACTAACCCTAACCCTAACCCTAAACCTAACCCTAAACCTCACACTATCCCTAATCCTAACACTAAACCCTAAACTTTAATTCTAACCCTAACCCTAACCCTACCCTTAACCCTAACCCTAACCATATTTCTAAACCTAACACTGACCCTAATCCTAACACTAACCCTATTTCTAATTCTAACCCTAACACTAATCCTAAACTAAAACCTAAACCCCTAATAATAACCCTAACACTAAACCTAACCCTAACCCTAACCCTAACCCTAACCCTAACACTAACCCCTAACCCCTAACACTAACCCTAACCCAAACACCTAACCCTAACCCTAACCCTAACCCTAACCTTAACCCTAACCCTAACACTAACCCTAACCCTATCCCTAACCCTAACCCTTATTCTAACACTAACACTAACCTTAACCCTAACCCTAACCTTAACCCTCACACTAACCCTCACCTTAACCTTAAACCTAACCCTAACCCTAACCCTAACACCCTAAATCCTAAACCCTAAACCCCGAAAAACCCTAAACACTAATTCCAAAAGCACCCTAAACCCTAAACTATAAACACTAAACGCTAAAAAACCCTAAACCCTAAACGCTAAACACTAAACCCTAAACAAGCCTAAACCCTAAAACCATTAACACTATACCCTAAACAACCCTAAACCCTTAACCCTAAACATTATACCCTAAACCCTAAAACACTATACAACCTTAAACCCTAAACCTTAAAATATCCTAAATCATAAATCCTGAACAACCCTAAACACTAAATTATAAACAACCCTAAAAAACTCTAAACAACTCTAAACGCTAAAACCTAAACAACCCTAACCATTAAACAATCTTAAACGCTAAATTCTATACCCTAAACCTAAACCACCCTAAAACTTAAACAATCCTAAACTCTAAACCTTAAACCATAAACCCTAAATTTTAAACCATAAATCTAAGAATAACCATAACCCTAACCCTAACCCCAACCCTAACCTTAACCCCATAACCCTAACCCTAACCTTAAGCCTAACATAACCCCATAACCCTAACTCTAACCCTAACTCTAACCCTAATGCTAACCCTAACTCTAACACTAACCCTAACCCCTTAACCTTAATCCCTAAATCCTAAACCCTAAACAACCATAAATCCTAAACCCTGAACAACCCTAAATCATAAACCCTGAATAACCCTAAACACTAACCTCGAAACAACCCTAAACAACCCTAATCACTAAACCATAAACAACCCTAAAAACTAAACCCTAAACAACCCTATACCTTAAACCTTAAACACTAAACCCTAAATAACCCTAAACCCTAAACCATTAACACTATACCCTAAACAACACTAAACACTAAACCCAAAACAACCCTAAAACCTAAACCTTAAACACTAAACCTTAAACAACCCTAAACCCTAAACACTAAACCCTAAACAACCCTAAACTTCTCACCCTAAACACTATACCCTAAACAACCCTAAACCTTAAACAATCCTAAACTCTAAACCCTAAACCCTTAACCTAAACCACCCTAAATCTTAAACAATCCAAAACCCTAAACCTTAAACCCTAAACACTAAACCCTAAACCCTAAACCTAACAATAACCATAACCCTAACCCTAACCCCTAACCCTTACCCTAACCCTTACACTAACCCTAATCGTAACCCTAACCCTAACCCTAACCCAAACCCTAACCCTAACCCTAACCCTAAACCTAACCCTAATCTTAACCCTAATCCTAACCCTAACCCTAACCCTAACCGTAAACCTAACCCTAAAACTAATCCTAACCCTAATCCTAACCCTAACCCTAACCCTAACCGTAACCATAACACTAAACTCTAAACCATAAACCTAATCCACCCTAAACCTTAAACAATCCTAAACCATAAACCTTAGACCCTAAATCCTAAATCTAACAATAAACCTAAACCTAACCTAAATCTAACCCTAACCCTAACCCTAACCCTAAACCCTCCCTGACCCTAACCCTAACCCTAACCCTAAACCTAACCCTGACCCTAATGCTAACACTAACCCTATTTCTAATTCTAACCCTAACACTAATCTTAAACTTAAACCTAACCCCCTAATAATAATCCTAACACTTTCACGAACCCTAACCCCTAACCCTAACCCTAACCCTTACCCTAACCTAAACCTAATCCTAACCCTAACACAAACCCTAACACTAACCCCCTAACTTTTACCCTAACCCTAACCCTAACCCTAAACCTAACACTTACCATAACCCTAACCCTAACCCTAACCCCATCCCTAACCCTAACCCTAACCGTAACCAAAACAATAAACTCTAAACCCTAAACCTAATCCACCATAAACCTTAAACAATCCTAAACAATAAACCTTAAACCCCAAACCCTAAATCTAACAATAAACCTAAACCTAACCCTAAATCTAAACCTAACCCTATCCCTAACCCTAAACCTAACCCTGACCTAACCCTAACCCTAATCCTAACACTAACCATAACCCTAACCCTAACACTAACCCTAACCTTAACCCAAACCCTAACCCTAACCCTAACCCTAACTCTAACCCTAACCCTAACCCTAACCGTAACCATAATACTAAACTCTAAACCCTTAACCTAATCCACCCTTAAACTTAAACAATCCTAAACCATAAACCTTAAACCCTAAACCCTAAATCTAACAATCAACCTAAACCTAACCCTAAATCTAACCCTAACCCTAACCCTAACCCTAAACATAAACCTGACCCTAACCCTAATCCTAATCCTAACACTAATCATAACCCAAACACTAACCCTAACCCTAACCCTAAACCTAACCCTAAACCTCACACTATCCCTAATCCTAACACTAAACCCTAAATTTTAATTCTAACCCTAACCCTAACCCTACCCTTAACCCTAACCCTAACCATATTTCTAAACCTAACCCTGACCTTAATCCTAACACTAACCCTATTTCTAATTCTAACCCTAACACTAATCCTAAACTAAAACCTAACCCCCTAATAATAACCCTAACACTAAACCTAACTCTAACCCTAACCCTAACCCTAACCCTAACACTAACCCCTAACCCCTAACACTAACCCAAACTCAAACCCCTAACCCTAACCCTAACCCTAACCCTAACCTCAACCCTAACCCTAACCCTAACCCTAACCCTATCCCTAACCATAACCATTATTCTAACACTAACACTAACCTTAACCCTAACCCTAACCTTAAACCTCACCCTAACCCTCACCTTAACCCTAAACCTAACCCTAACACTAACCCTAACACCCTAAATCCTAAACCCTAAACCCCGAAAAACCCTAAACACTAATTCCAAAAGCACCCTAAACCCTAAACTATAAACACTAAACTCTAAAAAACCCTAAACCCTAAACCCTAAACACTAAACCCTAAACAAGCTTAAACCCTAAAACCATTAACACTATACCCTAAACAACCCTAAACCCTTAACACTAAACATTATACCCTAAACCCTAAAACACTATACAACCTTAAACCCTAAACCTTAAAATTCCTAAATCATAAATCCTGAACAACCCTAAACACTAAATCATAAACAACCCTAAAAAACCCTAAACAACTCTAAACGCTAAAACCTAAACAACCCTAAACATTAAACAATCTTAAACGCTAAACCCTATACCCTAAACCTAAACCACCCTAAAACTTAAACAATCCTAAACCCTAAACCTTAAACCATAAACCCTAAATTTTAAACCATAAATCTAAGAATAACCATAACCCTAACCCTAACCCTAAACCTAAACCTAACCCTAACCCCAACCTAACCTTAACCCCATAACCCTAACCCTAACCTTAAGCCTAACATAACCCCATAACCTTAACTCTAACCCTAACTCTAACCCTAATGCTAACCCTAACCCGAACCCTAACGCTAACCTTAACCCCTTAACCTTAATCCCTAAATCCTAAACCCTGAACAACCATAAATCCTAAACCCTGAACAACCCTAAATCATAAACCCTGAATAACCCTAAACACTAACCTCTAAACAACCCTAAACAACCCTAATCACTAAACCATAAAGAACCCTAAACACTAAACCCTAAACAACCCTATACCCTAAACCTTAAACACTAAACCCTAAATAACCCTAAACCCTAAACCATTAACACTATACCCTAAACAACACTA
>NW_027667640.1:2162500-2167500 GCF_963924665.1 Micromys minutus | reverse complement strand
CCCTAACCCTAACACTAATCCTAACACTAACCATAACCCTAACCCTAACCCTAACCCTAAACTTAACCCTAACCCTAACCCTAACCCTAACCCTAACCCTAACCCTAACCCCTTAACCTTAATCCCTAAATCCTAAACCCTGAACAACCATAAATCCTAAACCCTGAACAACCCTAAATCATAAACCCTGAATAACCCTAAACACTAACCTCTAAACAACCCTAAACAACCCTAATCACTAAACCATAAACAACCCTAAACACTAAACCCTAAACAACCCTATACCCTAAACCTTAAACACTAAAACCTAAATAACCCTAAACCCTAAACCATTAACACTATACCCTAAACACCACTAAAGACTAAACCCAAAACAACCCTAAAACCTAAACCTTAAACACTAAACCTTAAACAACCCTAAACCCTAAACACTAAACCCTAGACAACCCTAAACTTTTAATCCTAAACACTATACCCTAAACAACCCTAGACCTTAAACAATCCTAAACTCTAAACCCTAAACCCTTAACCTAAACCAACCTAAATCTTAAACAATCCTAAACCCTAAACCTTAAACCCTAAACACTAAACCCTAAACCCTAAACCTAACAATAACCATATCCCTAACCCTAACCCCTAACCCTTACCCTAACCCTAACCCGAACCCTAATCCTAACCCTAACCCTAACCCTAACCCTAACCCTAACCCTAACCCTAAACCTAATTCTAACCCTTACCCTAACCCTAACTTTAACCCTAACCCTAATCCTAACATTAAACCCTAAACCCTAAACCTAACCCTAACCCTAAAACTAAACTTTAAATCCTAAACCTAATCTACCCTAAACCTTAAACAATCCTAAACCCTAAACCCTGAACCCTAAACCTAACCCTAACCCTAACCCTAACACTAACCATAACCCTAACACTAAATTGTAAACCCTAAATTTAATTTACGATAAACCTTAAACAATCCTAAAACCTAAACCTTTACCCTAAACCCTAAACCCTAAACCTAACAATATCCATGACCCTAAACGTAACCCTAAACCTAACCCTAACCCTAACCCTAATCCGAACACTAAACACTAAACCCTAAACCTAACCCTAACCTTAACACTAAACTCTAAACCCTAAACCTAATCTACCCTAAACCTTAAACAATCCTAAACCCAAAACCTTAGACCCTAAACACTAAACCCTAAACCTAACAATAAACCTAACCCTAACCCTAACCCTAACCCTAACCTTAAACCTAACCCTAACCGTAACCCTAACCCTAAACCTAACCCTAACCTTAAGCCTAACCATAAACCTAACCCTAACCCTAAACCTAACCTTAACCCTAACCCTAACCCTAAAGCTAACAATAAACATAATCATAACCCTTACCCTAACCCTAACCCTAACCCTAACCGTAACCCTAACCCTAACCCTAACCGTAACACTAACCCTAACCCTAAACCTAACCCTAACCCTAACCCTAACCCTAACCTTAACCTTAACCATAACACTAAACTCTAAATCCTAAACCTAATCCACCCTAAACCTTAAAAAATCCTAAACCATAAACCTTAAACCCTAAACCCTAAATCTAACAATAAACCTAAACCTAAACCTAAATCTATCCCTAACCCTAACCCTAACCCTAAACCTAACCCTGACCTTAACCCTAACCCTAATCCTAACACTAACTATAACCCTAACCCTAACCCTAAACCTAACCTTAACCCTAACCATAACCCTAACCTAAACCTAACCCTAACCCTAACCCAAACCCTAACCCTAAACCTAACCCTAACCCTAAACGTAACCATAACACTAAACTCTAAACCCTAAAACTAATCCACCTTAAACCTTAAACAATCCTAAACCACAAACCTTAAACCCTAAACCCTAAATCTAACAATAAACCTAAACCGAACCCTAAATCTAACCATAACCCTAACTTTAACCCTAAACCTAATCCTAACACTAACCATAACCCAAACACTAACCCTAACCCTAACCCTAAACCTAACCCTAACCCTAAACCTCACACTAACCCTAATCCTTACACTAAACCTTAAACTTTAAATCTAACCCTAACCCTAACCCTACCCCTAACCCTAACCCTAACCCTATCCCTAAACCTAACCCTGACCCTAATCCTAACACTAACCCTATTTCTAATTCTAACCCTAACACTAATCCTAAATTTAAACCTAAATCCCTAATAATAACCCTAACCCTAAACCTAACCCTAACCCTAACCCTAACCCTAACCCTAACCCTAACCCTAACCCTAACCCTAACCTAAACCATAACCCCCCAAACCCTAACCTTAACCCTAACCATAACCCCAACCGTAACTCTTACCCTAACCCTAACCGTAACTCTAACCCTAACCCTAACACTAACCCTAACCCTAACCGTAACCCTAACACTAACCCTAACCCTAACCCTAACCCTAACCGTAACCATAACACTAAACTCTAAACCCTAAACCTAATCCACCCTAAACCTTAAACAATCCTAAACCATAAACCTTAAACCCTAAACCCTTAATCTAACAATAAACCTAAACCTAACCCTAAATCTAACACTAACCCTAACCGTAAACCTAAACCTACCCCTGACCCTAATCCAAAGCCTAATCCTAACAATAACCATAACCCAAACAAAGACTAACCCTGACCCTAAACCTAACCCTAACCCTAAACCTCACACCTACCCTATCCCTAACCCTAACCCTAACCCTAACACTAACCCTAACCCTAACCCTAACACTATCCCTAACACTAACACTTACCCTAACACTAACACTAACCTTAACCCTAACCCTTACCTTAACTCTCACCCTAACCCTCACCCTAACCCTAAACCTAACCCTAAAACCCTAAATCCTAAACCCTAAACCCAGAAAAACCCTAAACACTTATTCCAAAAGCACCCTAAACCCTAAACTCTAAACACTAAACGCTAAAAAACCCTAAACCCTAAACCCTAAACACTAAACCCTAAACAAGCCTAAACCCTAAAACCATTAACACTATACCCTAAACAACCCTAAACTCTTAACCCTAGACATTATAGCCTAAACCCTAAAACACTATACAACCTTAAACCCTACACCTTAAAATATCCTAAATCATAAATCCTGAACAACCCTAAACACTAAATCATAAACAACCCTAAAAAATCTAAACAACTCTAAACGCTAAAACATAAACAACCCTAAACATTAAACAATCTTAAACGCTAAACCCTATACCCTAAACCTAAACCACCCTAAAACTTAAACAATCTTAACCCTAAACCTTAAACCATAAACCCTAAATTTTAAACCATAAATCTAAGAATAACCATAACCCTAACCCTAACCCTAAACCTAAACCTAACCCTAACCCCAACCCTAACCTTAACCCCATAACCCTAACCCTAACCTTAAGCCTAACATAACCACATAACCCTAACCCTAACCCTCACCCTAACCCTAACCCTAACCCTAACCCTAACCCTAACCCTAACCCTAACCCTAACCCTAACCCTAACTTCTAACCCCTAACACTAATCCTAACCCTAACCCCTAACCCTAACCCTAACCCTAACCCTAACATTACCCTAACCCTAACCCTAACCCTAACCCTAACCCTAACCCTAACCCTAACCCTAACCTTAACCCTAAACCTAACCTTAACCCTAACCTTAACCCTAACCCCTAACCATTACCCTAACCCTAACAATAACCCTAACCCTAACCCTAAACCTAACCCTAACCCTAACCCTAACCGTAACCCTAACCCTAACCCTAACCCTAAACCTAACCCTAAACCTAACCCTAACCCTAACCTTAACCCTAATCCTAACCCTAACCCTAACCCTAACCGTAACCATAACACTAAACTCTAAACCCTAAACCTAATCCACCCTAAAACTTAAACAATCCTAAACAATTAACCGTAGACCCTAAACCCTAAATCTAACAATAAACCTAAACCTAACCCTAAATCTAACCCTAACCCTAACCCTAACCCTAAACCTAAACCTGACCCTAACCCTAACCCTAATCCTAACATTAATCATAACCCAAACACTAACCCTAACCCTAACCCTAAACCTAACCCTAACCTCACACTATCCCTAATCCTAACACTAAACCCTAAACTTTAAATCTAACCCTAACCCTAACCCTACCCTTAACCCTAACCCTAACCCTATCCCTAAACCTAACCCTTACCCTAATTCTAACACTAACCTTATTTCTAATTCTAACCCTAACACTAATCCTAAACTAAAACCTAACCCCCTAATAATAACCCTAACACTAAACCTAACCCTAACCCTAACCCTAACCCTAACCCTAACCCTAACACTAACCCCTAACCCCTAACACTAACCCTAACTCAAACCCCTAACCCTAACCCTAACCCTAACCCTAACCTCAACCCTAACCCTAAACCTAACCCTAACCTTATCCCTAACCCTAACCCTTATTCTAACACTAACACTAACCTTAACCCTAACCCTAACCTTAACCCTCACCCTAACCCTCACCTTAACCCTAAACTTAACCCTAACACTAACCCTAACACCCTAAATCCTAAACCCTAAACCCCGAAAAACCCTAAACACTAATTCCAAAAGCACCCTAATCCCTAAACTATAAACACTAAACTCTAAAAAACCCTAAACCCTAAACCCTAAACACTAAACCGTAAACAAGCCTAAACCCTAAAACCATTAACACTATACCCTAAACAACCCTAAACCCTTAACACTAAACATTATACCCTAAACCCTAAAACACTATACAAACTTAAACCCTAAACATTAAAATATCCTAAATCATAAATCCTGAACAACCCTAAACACTAAATCATAAACAACCCTAAAAAACCCTAAACAACTCTAAACGCTAAAACCTAAACAACCCTAAACATTAAACAATCTTAAACGCTAAACCCTATACCCTAAACCTAAACCACCCTAAAACTTAAACAATCCTAAACCCTAAACCT